>NW_007083417.1:219091-243956 GCF_000164805.1 Carlito syrichta
TTTTTTTTTTTTTTTTTTTTGGTGTGTGTGTGGGGGGGACAAGTAGGTTCTTAAAATCAGTCCCTAATTTCTCATTCAAATTAATCTTGAGCCTATTTTTATTGTGGTAAAATGTATATCAACATACAATTTACCATTTTAACTATTCACATTGTTATACAGTCATTGCCACCATCCATCTCTAGAACTTTTTTCATCTTTTAAAAAACTCCTGGCCGGACCCAGTGTCTCAGTCCGTAATCCCAGCACTTTGGGAGGCTGAGGTGAGTGGATTGCCCGAGTCTGCGGGTTCAAGATCAGCCCGGGCAACTTGGCAAGGCCTCAACTCCAAAATAAATAAAATATTAGCCGAGGTGGTAGCGCGCGCCTGTAGTTCCGGCTACTTGGATGGCTGAAGTGGAAGGATATCTTGAGCCCAGCAGGTCAACGCTGGGGTGCTAGGGTAGCCGTGAGCATGCCACTGCATTCCAGCTTGGGTAACAGAGTGAGACGCCAACACACACACACACACACACACACACACACACACACACACACACACACACACACACCCCTATTGTTAGAGATGCAAAAGTGAGCCATTGCTGCAGTTTTTGTTACCCCCCACTTTACTTTTCTCAGTGGTTTCCACAAGATAAATTTGCCAAAGATCTTCTAACCTAAAAAGGCTTCACTTATCTTTATTTGCTACCAACAAATGCTAATAGATGAGGTAGCTAAGGAAAGTGATGACAGAAAGTAGTTGGGTCAATGTAAATTATGAGGAGTAATAAGGATGTCTGCAAGCTCATAGACGGTTTGAACCATCTGCAAAATTACCATAATACATTTGAAATAAAAAATATTTTTTAAACTCAAAAACTAAATGCTAAAGCCTACACCTATAAATTCCTATAGCATAGAATTGTTTTTCTTCAGAATATGAAATGTGATACACAAGATAAGTAAGTTCATGTGATATTGGGGATAAAATTTATAAAAATGTCGATTCTTTGTACATTAATTATTTTCATATCTGAACATATTACCATAGATATTGAATTTCCAAAAAAACTTCATGTGGTTGTTCTCAAAATGTGTATATAAGATAAGGGAAAACTCACTCTTCCAGGAAATCTGTTCACTCCATAATTTAGTTTTCAGTTGAGCCTGAGCATATCTCAGGTGAAAATAAGATGATCCAGATATGTCAATATCGATGTACATGTAAGTGGTCTTTTATCAAAATTTGTGAGATGCTTGCAAGCTGTCTTGGTGAGGGATCTCACATGGAGAGAGATAACCAAGATACAAGATGGCAAAAGTCATTCAAGTTGTGCAGTTTTGTGAAGTGATCAAGTACGCATGTTTTAAACAAACAAGGCAAATTGTTGGTCTGTTCAAAGGAGAGGTGCTATATAACATTTTAGTGCAAATTATTTGCTATCTTAAAAACTATTTCCTGTTATTTTTTTTCACTCTAAAGTGACTGACAACACTTCTGAAATCACTTGCTTCCATTTGAATGGCATTTCATTAAAACATCCCCAAGGTAAGATCTCTCCTTATTCCTTTATTAAGAACTGCAGTCTACATCAAAACTGTCTACAACCATGAGTTGTTTGTATTTATGTCTTTATATTAACTACTTTGCTACTGTATTGAGAAAATCACTTTTGTTTTTCAATTACTTATTATATTCTAAAAGAAACAGATGTCAGAAATAAGTTTACAGTGGCGAATGGCTGCTTCAATAGGTGTAAAATCAATTTGTAACTTTTATTTAAGAAAATAGATCTGCCAAACTACCCACTGTTCCCTTAGTTACTGATTTTTGGTAGCAATGGTATACCTAATTCCAAAGAGAAAATGTTCTTTAAAAAATAAGACAAAGTACTTTACCACCAAATCAAGCATATCACGTGTTGTGTTGACATTTTTCAGGAAATAAGTCTTTTTCAATGAAAGTTGAAACTTTATGTGTCTTAATTTTCTCCTTGAAATGATATGATCATCTCTTCGCCCTACATGCTTATCCATGTAATAATCAAGGTTCACAGTAAAATGAACCATGTAATAATCAAGGTTCACACTAAGGTCAAACTTAGTGTTAAGATGGAGAAATGCCAAAGACAGAAGAGAGAACTAATGCATAGTTCTCATAACGGAACTATGCAACTAGATGCTATGCTAAAATAAAACTTCTAATTTTAACTTTTTTAACTTCTTACCCTTTACATTTTTCTTAAGGTCAACTTCTGCACTTCAAAGTCAATGACTAAAATAGCATAAGCAGGAACAGCAGGTAGATCTGTTGTGTCTTAGGGTTATGTTGGTGCCAATCCCCATTGGGACGAAAGAACCATTGCCGATTTACAAATATTATTTAAAAGGCCATATAAGGTGTTTAGGTTATTGCAATGTGGAAGGTTTTGATATGTATAACTAGAGAAGTATAGTGTTTTCAGCGAATACTCAGAACATAATTTAAAATTACCGAAGGCAAAGTATTAATGGCCTGCATTTGAAAACAAAACTGTTGCATTGAAGTGTAGCCAACTAAACAAAAGCACATGGTTCCGGGAACCCCGTCAAACGGATAAGTTATTTTGGGTCTACCTGAGGAGGGACAAAGATGAGAGAAACCATTTAAGAGCAGTTCTGCTTTCTGCCTCTTTTGTTCTTGCCAGGGTGCCCATTTTTAAAGTATTCAAACAAAGAACCACAAACCGCCAGTCACACCATAATACCAGCTTGTGTTTACATTTTCAGCTCTCCGGATCGTGATCCTATTCAGTGCACACAGAGCGAGTGCTCGTGTACACGCGCCCGTCCGCCATCAGGAGGACTGAAACTGTAAACACAAGCTGGTATTTTGGTGTGATCACGCTAATATGGCGGTTTGTGAGGTCAAGGGGTGGAAGGTGAATTATGGATCCAGAATTTCCTTGCTTTTGTCAGTTTAAGTCAGGCTGCTTACGCAGTAGCTGCTTTTCAAACTTGAGTAACTCAGTTATTTTAAAGAAATGGAGACCTACCTTAAATAATTAGAGGGATTACACTGGAGAATTGGCTTCCCAGGAAAGTTGTGGAAGCTCCATTCCTTCGAACTTTTAAAATTAGGCCATGAAAGGCAAGTTAACAGGCTAGTTAAGAACATAACTAGCAGATGATCATGGCAAAAAGTGTTGGGCAAAATAACTCAACGTCTTTATAGAACTTATGTCAATAGAAAACCATGTAAGTGGATAGCTTGATTAATAAAGGTACGTTTAACCAATAAAGTTTAAAAAAAAAAAACTTTGCTTGTTCAGCATACTCTAAAAAGAAATGAATCAAGTTTCAGATGGAACTCAAAATACTTTTTCCATTTTGCTGTTGGAAAAAAAATCTTTGTTGTTTAATTACGTGTAGGTAATGTATCTTTAACCAAAGTTGCGTTAGGTGGAACTTTCAATGTTGTTTGGATTTTGAAGTGCTAAGAAAATATTCTCAGCAGAAAAAAATACCAGAAATGGTATTTCAACTTAACTTACGAGGACAAGAAGCAGATCATTAGGAGCAGGCTTATTGGAGCACAATTTCTGTAAAACCATAGGCTAGCTAATGAATACAAAATTCATTTTATAGCCTAATTTATTGCTTATATGGATTCAGATAAACATAATTCTTTAATTTTATTCATTTTAAGAAAGTATAACATTACTAAAATCATCAACATTGGAAAGAAAAATGGAGCCAGGTCCAGTGACTCAAGACTGTAATACTAGCACTTTGGAAGGCAGAGGCAAGAGGACTGCCTGAGCCATGGGGTTCGAGATCAGCCTGGGCAACATAGCGTGACCTCATCTGTACAATAAATCAAAAAAATTAGCTGATTATGGTAGTGAGCGCCTGTGATTCCAACTATTTGGAAGGCTGAGGTGGAAGCCCAGCAGGTTGAGGCTGCAGAGGCTGTGAGCGTGCCCCTGCACTTCAGCTTGGGCAACAAAGTGAGTCTCCAACTTAAAAAAAGATAAATAGATGTTTCAGTAAATGGGATGCATTTGTCCTGCTCTTGGCTCTTTTGAGTGAAGATTACATGAGGACTGGTGAAGTTTCCAGTAATTTAAAATTGCATTCCTGCTGACAACATGGACATTTCTTTCACAATATTCTCTTTATATTTGTGTGAAAAATAGACCTAAAGTAGAAATCAGTTGTCAAACTATACAGAAATGGAAAACAGAAATAAAATGTTCTTCTTCATTTATGAACTTATTTCTAGTTCATATGAATTCAGTTTGAAACAAAACTAAAAGAAAGAATTTTTTTCATCTTAAAGCAAGCAGGCTAATAACAATGCAGGTACAATATATATATATTAGATATTTTATATGTATGTTATTCTTAGTTGTCCCATAGAAACCAATAATTTTTGTTACAACACTGAAGCTTCCAGAAGTAAAAAGTTCAGGTGGTCCTTTGGTTTATTATAATCTTAAAGCTTTCTATGAGCATGAAATTATCAGCCATCATTTTGTTTTTTGACTTTTTTTGCAGAAGCCTTCTCTGATTAATACAGGACAATTGACCATTTTCTTTCTTTCATGTATATGTGTTCATATGTAATATGTGTAATAGATGCATATAAATATCTATACAATAAGGAAACCATAAATATCTAAAATAACTAAATAATACATATTCATTTATTTTAAGTGATTTTCATTGTAAGTTTATTGTGTCTCCTTTATTTGACTATCGACTATTTAAAAATTGGAACTACTGTACATTTAAGTGAAAGTGGTAGCTCCCATAGCATCTTGCATTCTGTTGGTGCTCAATTAAGATGACAGTACTGACTAAAAATGGAGGTGGTGGGAGGTGAGAAAATAGAATGTAACTGGGCAAGGTAGTGCAAACTTGTAGTTCCAACTACTCCAGGAAGGGAGGCTAAAGTGGGAGGATCCCTTGGCCCAGGAGTTTGAGTCCAGTTTGGGCAACATAGGGAGACCTAAAAGACAAATAAATAAATAACAGAATGGAAGGAGAGGCCAATGTCCTTGAAGACTGTTAAAACCTAAGTAGGATTTTTCACAGTTTTATACTTCATTAGCATATCTTTTATTGCTTGGTCTGCAACAATGTCTTTGTTCTTCATTGATTTTAGAAATACAACTCTTAATAGAAGAAAGAGGAAGTATATGTAAAGAATAAAGAAGATAATATGAATTATTAAAACCAAAAAAATAAGCATACTATTTCTTATTGTATTTTCCTGCTTTAAGATTTTTACCTATCTATTTATTCCTTGGAATACATTTATAGAAAAATGTATGAAAGCAACTTTATTTTCTACCTTGTTAAGTTTAAATTTTTCTTCCTAGGAAATGGGTGGCTATTTTTTAATTTGAACAATTAGACCAGGAGGGAGTATCACTAGATTTTGTCCCATCTTACTGGTATAATACCTTTTCATTTAGAAAATAGCAGTAGGTTTTAGGGAATGATTATTTATTTGTAATTTTTCTGCTGACCACAAGCAGACTCTGGAGAGGCTACATGAAACAGATAAAGCCTAAATTTTCTCCTTAGAGTCTTGTTAGAAGTCAGCTTAAAGGGGCCCTGAATGAGACAACCTCAGGCATCAAACATAAAAATAATAAATAAATAAATAAACCTTTCTTCTTTTCTTTCTTTTTTTTTTGACTTGGAGTCTCACTCTGTCACCCAGACTGGAGTGCCATGGCCACTCCTGGCCACTGCAGCCTCTACCTGCTGGGCTCCGGCGATCCTTCCGCCTCAGCCTTCCAAGTAGCTGGAACTACAGGCGTCCGCTACCACACCCGGCTAATTTTTTTATTTATCGTAGAGATGAAGTCTCGCCGAGTTGCCCAGGCGGGTTTCGAACCCGTGGGCTCAGGCAATCCACTCACCTCAGCCTCCAAAGTGCGGGATTACAGGCTGAGCCACTGAGCCCGGCTACCTTTCCTCTTTTCAAGGAAGATCTCCATTAGAGATAAGTTAGGATTCATGAAAAACAATGAAATACTTGATTTAGATATTCAAAAATGTGAAAGCGGAGATCAGAACCTATAGCTGAAATCAGTGAGAATTTATATAGAACAAGTTTAAACATTTGTAACATTTTAAAAATTTACTTTTTTTGGAAGGCAATTTTTCAATATATATCAGCATATCTCATTATTTAAGATATTTCTTATGATATTTCTTATGGTAAAATAAAAACAAGAAATAATTTAATAGCTGAGTTTTAGGTTGTAAACAAGTATACATAAAGGTAGAGCATAAGAAATGACAAGATGAGTAATTCTTTTGTAGTTCTTATATTTGAATTGCAAAGGAGTGGACAAGACTTAGTCTTAGTAATAAATAATGTCTTGTGTGAGGTAGGCAAATAACAAATAGAAATTAGTATATCAAGACAGAGCACATATTAGTAAAAAATACCTACTGGTAACATAAGATACTTAAAGAAAAATATTAACCCAGTCATATATGTTACTCAGTGGAAAACAAGAAGATAAAATGCTAACATGGGCTGTATCTACTCATTCAAAAGCATTTGAGAAGGATTTTGACTTCAGCATTTTGGCAGAAATGGTCAGCTGCATCTACCTGGAAGCTTAGTAAGTGAGACTAACACTCCAGGTTCTCTGGTGGTCTCTTTACAATAGCATCCACTAGGTTAAATAAAAAATTGTTACTTTGCCCCTAAACAAAGAAAGGAACATAATCTAAGTAAGGCATTTTCTCAGCATGTCAACTGACTTTTTTTGATTTTAAGAAATTTTTCTTTACTTGCTTTTTGTAGCTTTAAAATGAATGAAATGTGTAAAGAGAGGAATGGCAGACAATACAGAAATGTAGAAAATAATTATAAATATTTCATATTATACCTTAACAATTGTTTGTCAGGGAAACATTGCTCTGTGTAAAAAAGCATTATTTTTAAAAATCAGCCAAGTGAAGTGGCTCACATCTGTAATCCTAGCTACTCAGGAGGCAGAGGCAGGAGGATTCCTTGAGCCCAGGAGTTCAAGGTTGCAGTGAATCATGATCACACCCCTGCACACCAGCCTGGGCTACAGAGAGAAACTCTGTTTCAAAAATGAATAAGTAAATATAAAAATTACAGGTTTATTTAATTCGTTCATACATAAATGCATGCTAATTAAGAATTAAGAGAATGCACCAATGCAATGGAGTAAAAAGTTGAAATCTCTTACATCTTAAAACACATCATTGTAACATCAATATACATCCTGTATCGCAGGGGTAAATAAGATTAAAAGTTTGGTGTCTGTGATGGTCTGATGTTGATGTTCCTCCTCCCAAAATTATTATTAAGAGGTAGGGTCATTTGGGAAGGCATTAACTCAGGAAGGCTTATCCTCCATTAATGGGATTAGTGCCCTTAAAATGAGGTTGAATGGACCTCCTTTGCTCCCTTCTGCCATGTAAGGATATAGCAAAAAGGCACCATCTTGAAAGCAGGGGGGAAAACTCTCACTAGACAAAGAAACTGCTGGCATCTTGATCTTGGGCTTCCCAGTCTCCAAAACTATTAGAAATAAAGTTTTTGACCAGGCTTGGTGACTCAGTCTGTAATCCCAGCACTTTGTGAAGCCGAGGTGAGTGGATTGCCTGAGCCCACGGGTTCAAGACCCACCTGGGCAACTTGGTGAGACCTCGTCTCTACAATAAACCAAAAACTAGTTGGGCATGGTAGTGTGTCCCTGTAGTTTCGGCTACTTGGAAAGCTGAGTCAGAAGGATCGCTGGAGCCCAACAGGTCGAGGCTGCGGTAGCCAGGAGCGTGCCACTGCACTCCAGTCTGGGCAACAGAGTGAGACTCCAACTCAAAAAAAAGAGAAAGTTTTATTATTTATAAATTACTCAGTCTGTACCCCACAATTTTAAAATAAAAAATATGTTACAAAAATTTTTTTTAAATTACTCAGACCAAGATATTTTGTTATTGCAGCCTAAACAGACTAAGACAGTGTCTATTATTACTGAATAAATGCATAAGAATGCATTTAAATCGCATAAATTGTTTGGAGAGGTTTGTTGGTTTGTTTCTTTTAAACTCTAAGCAATACATCTTGGAGATCTTTCCATGTCTGTATACACAGATCTACCTCCTTCTTTTAAAACTGTTGCACAGTGTTCCAAAGTAAAGGTGTACCTTGATTTATTAAGCTGTCTGCCTATGGTGAATATTTAGGTTCTTTCAAGTGTTTTCCATTGAAAACAGTGATGCAACAAGTAGCCTCACACAGTAATCTTGGTGGGTATGTTTGAGTATTTTATAGGATAGGTTTATAGACATGGAATTACTAGCTCAAAAGCATGTGTACTAAGTTTTGATGAGTACTGGCAAATTGCCAACCACATTAAGTGAACATGCCAATGAAACACTTTTAAACTATGGCTTTAGAAACAGCAAAGTTATGTAAAAGTTCAAAGAACCAAAGGGCCAGTTTGATACCATTATATTACACTGTCAGTTCCTCCAACTGACAAATAAGTGTTGAGTTCTTCCTTGCCCTGGTGGTGTTTAGTGATGGGACAGTAAGTTTCAAGGCAGAGGAAACACTATTCCAGATACAGTTCTGACAATGGGGTCCTATGGTATAATTTTTACTTTCTTTTACAAAAAAAGGAATGAATATTTGAATAAAATACAAAATAATGCAAGCATAAATAGATTTTTGAAATTGAAGTAGACATCTTACATTATTTTCACCTCAGATATATATCTGCATGCATACGGCTCAGGAAACAAGGCTATCACTTTTGGTCACATTCTCTTCTAAATGGATTGATCTCTCTTGCTCCAATGCAAAGAATACTTTAAGGGATAGTCACAATGAACACAGACATCAACATATTTTGACAGCATATTAGTCTTGCAAATACAAAGTTAGCAATAGCTAGGGCAGCAATCAAAAATGTGGACTCTATTGGAAGCCTTTCAAGCTGTGAAGGCCAGTTAATCAGGTAAAGATGAATAAAGCAGAGGGAAGTTAAAACAGGCCTTCACTTGGGTCAAAATGAAATTAAAGCCAATAATATTCGTGGTCTGAAAAGAACATTTTTAAAAATTTGGATAGAATTGATCCATTTATAATATGCAAATGTACTACTTTCTTATACAAAGTTTATACCAGTGGGCTTAGAGTTGGGAATAAGCTCATTTTAATGTGCTTTTCACATTTCACAGAACCATAGGCAGATGTTTAAATAAAAACAAAACTACTTTATTTTATTCTTGCTTTCTCCCAAAACACATTTCTTATGATTGGATCTAAATTAATTGACAGGTTTATGTTATATTTTTGAAAACTGACATTTATTCTCTTAAAAATTCTCATTACACACATGCGCGCATGAAACAGGCAGTGCCTCATAAGACTAAAAGCAAAGGATGTCGCAGCTCCTTCAAATTGCTTTTTTACTGAGAATTTCTTTTTTTAAAAAAGTTGCCAACCCCTTTTAAAATGCATCAAAGATGCCCCCCTTTCAAAATTTAGCTTTTCAAAACTAACAAATAACATTTAAAAGGGCATTGTAGTTCTATAACTTGGGTCTTTGGAGGATAGCTTAAAAATACATGACTAAAATTAAGCCTCAAAGTAGTGTTTAAAAATACATTTAAAACCCTCAATTTCTGTTACAATCAAGAATGAATAGATATAGTTCAAGTAACATTTTATTGGATGCTTTTTAATAGTAGCTCAAAATGATCCACAGAATACAACTCACCAGATGCATTCCTAACATGTCTATTGCTATATATTAAGAAAAAATAAGGCTGGGCGAGGTGGCTCAAGCCTGTTATCCCAGCACTTTGAGAGGCCGAAGTGAGAGGATGGCCTGATCTCAGGAGTTTGAGACCAGCCTGGGCAACTTGGTGAGACCTTGTCTCTACAATAAAATAATAATAATAATAATAAGCGAGGCATAGTAGTGCACACCTGTAGTTCCAGCTACTTAGAAGGCTGAGGCAGAAGGATCACCTGAGTCCAGAAGTTCGAAGCTGCGGTGTCTGTGAGCATGGCACTGCACTCTAGCCTAAGCAGCAGAATGAGACTCCAACTCAGAGAGAGAGAGAGAGAGAGAGAGAGAGAGAGAGAGAGAGAGAGAATATAGGCCACTGCACTCCAGTCTGGGCAACAGAGTGAGACTCTGACTCTGAAAGGGGGAAGGGGGAAGGGAGGGGGGGAGAGGGAGAGAGAGAGAGAGAGAGAAAGGAAAGAAAGAAAGAAAAAATAGGCCAGGCATGGTGGTTCATGTCTGTAATCCCAGTACTTTGGAAGCCCAAGGCAGGAGGATCACTGATTGCTTGAGGAGTTCAAGAGCAGCATGGGCAACATGCTTCTACCTCATCCTCCCGAGTAGCAGGGACTACAGGCATGTACCACCTCGCCCAGCTAATTTTTTTGAATTTTTGTAGTGACGTAGAAGGATTGCCTGAATCCAGGAAGTCGAGATTGCAGTGAGCTGTGATCTTGCCTCTGCATTCCAGCATGGGAAATAGAGTGAGACTCTGACTCAAAAAAAAAAAAGAAAAGAAAAAGAAAAAACTAAGAGAAAATGATATAACTGTACTATTTTATTTCATGTTAAAAATGTATCTAAATATATCCCACATATTGATATGATGAAACTACATAATAAATACACAAATTAATTTATTAATGAATACTACAGATGAAAATGCTAACAACTTATCTTGAGATTAATTCATAGACTCACAGTATTAAAAATGTTCATCTGTCACTGGATTTCAAATGACAGTTTTAACAAGACTGATAATCATCTAGTCTTCTACTTATAAAATAGAATATTTCTCTTACCAGAAATAGAAGTTTTAAAACTTCTCTTGATATTTATCTGTAGTGTTTCCTTGAGTTAACAATAAATGCTTCCTTATAGTCATAAACATTTAATAGTCTAAATTTTTAACTTAAAAATTCTTATTTAGACATAGAAGACCACTGCTAAGTAACTTTTCTTTGTAAATAAATCTTATACAACTGAATACTAACCAAGTCACACTTTAGCCTTTTAAGACTAAATAATAACAATTTCCTTACATCTCTTTAACTATTATTTTGTTTTTTGAACTCATCAATTTCTCATCTTTTAAAAATGTGGTCTAAGTGGGGCACAGTGACTCATGCCTGTAATATCAGCACTTTGTGAGGTGAAGGTGAGAGGACTACATGAGCCCAGGGGTTCTGACCAGCCTGGGCAACTTGGCAAAATCTTGTCTCTACAATAAATTAAAAAAAAAAAAAATTAGCTAAGCGTGCACCTGTAGTTCCAGCTGCTTGGAAGGCTGAGGCAGAAGAATCACCTGAGCCAAGCAAGTTGGTACCCGTAAGTAGCCATTGCAAGCCATCCTGGGCGACAGAATGAAACTTCGACTGAAAAAAGTAAATAAATAAAAAGTAAAATGAAATAAAAATGTGATCTAAAACAGGAAATACTTTTTTTTTTTTGAGTTGGAATCTCACTGTCACCCAGACCAGAGTGCAGTGGCCGCTCCCGGCCACCGCAGCCTCGACCTGCCGGGCTCCGGCGATCCTTCCGCCTCAGCCTTCCAAGTGGCCGGAACTACAGGTGCGCGCTACCACGCCCGGATACTTTTTGATTTATTGTAGAGATGAGGTCTTGCCTGCCCAGGCCGGTCTTAAACCTACGGGCTCAGGCAATCCACTCACCTCAGCCTCCCAAAGGCGTGAGCCACCAAGCCCGGCAAGGAAATAATTTTTTAATGAAAGTGTAATTAATATATGATACAGAGGAGAAATTGTCCCCTGTCTACCTAATACGATTTAGGCAATCTTAAAAATTGTTTTTCACCCGCCTTGTGAACCATTTGTGTTCTGCAGATAGACCCTCAAGTCTTTCTCTTCTGTACTTTTGCCAAGTACAATCCTTGTACAATCCTATTTCATTGAGTCTTCATGAATGTCCCTTTTTTGGGGCATTTTAAAATATGATCATTATCTTAATTGAATTTTAGGTTTTTTTTCCAAGATATCAACTACCCCAATTAATTTAAATAATTTGCAAATTGGTGCAGTATAGTTTTGAATTTTTTGAATAAACAGAAAATATGTTGATTATAGGTTACAAGTAAGTCGTTCCTCAATCTCCTCTCGGGAAGTCTTTGGAACAACTTTCTCATCAGTCTAAAAGTAGTATGCCTGAGACTATATTTTCCTCATTTATTAAAGAGATGACATATGTGATGGATTCAGAAGTCTATTTATTCATCTGGAGAAAAAAATATTAGAGAATTGTCAGAAAAATTCTTTAAAAGAATGATGGGTAGGAGCTAATCTGTCCATCTACATATTAAAATATCTTGCAGGCTGGGTGCAGTGGCTCACGCCTGTAACCCTAGCACTTTGGGAGTCAGAGGCAAGAGGATTGCTGAGTCCAGGGGTTTGAGACCAGCCTGGGCAACTTGGCGAAACTTCATCTCCACAGTAAATCAAAAAATTAGCTGGGTGTGATGGTGAGCACCTGTAGTTCCAGCTACTTGGAAGACTGAGGCGGAAGGATCTCCTGAGCCCAGCAGGTCAAGGTTGCGGTGGTCGTTAGCGTGCTACTGCACTCCAGCCCGGGCAACAGAGTGACACTCCAACACAAAAAATAAAATAAAGTAAAATAAAATATCTTGCAAAGTTACAGAGATTTAAGTGGCATAATTTAGGAAGTAGATATACATTTTTTAAATTGTAAAATGCCAGGGACAATGTATTTGACATTTATCATCTGTATCATTGAATCTTCACATTTATCCAATTTGACACTGAGGAAACTAAGATTTAGAAAACATAACTAGTTCAGTGTAGTACATAGTATTACTTGTTTATAATTCTTCGTTCTCTCCAAGTTCTTGACATGCCTTCCTTGTGGGGGCAATGTACTTTCCATTGCCATTCACTTAGGGTTGACTGTGTGATTTTCAGACCAATGCAGGGTGAATAGAAGACAGAATGTATTGGATTGAGGTTTAAAAAGTGTGACAAATTTCAGCCAGTCTTCTTGCACTTCTCTCACCCATCATAAGAAGAATATGTTCTCAGGAGCTATCATTATTTTAACCTGAAAAAAGAGAAATGTGGAGCTGTCATAAGCCTGACCTTCAGCCTGAAGTGAAGTCCGTTTGTGTCCAGAAGGACACTGCAGTGTCACAGCTAACCCAGAGAAATAAATGCTTGTTGTTGTAAGCTATTGAAATTTGCGGGAGTGTTTGTTACACAGCACCATTTCAGCAAAACCTGAACCATACCTCAGAAGCACACAGCTATACCACTTGGTTGAGTTTATGGTTAAAAAAAAATAAATAATCACACAATAATAAAGATCAATAAAACAGAAGAGAAAACCTGGAGCTTGGTTACAATATATTTGAGAACTTAGTAGCAAAAATATGGATTGCTCAAAAAATGATATGGAAATATTAACTAACCATTTGGAAAAAATATGACTAAATCTCTAAGTCATACCTTATAACAACCCTCAATAGGTTAAAGATATAAGTGAGAAATACAAAAACATAAATATAGTTAGAATAAAACGTAGGAGAACTTTTTTCTTACTAATCTTGTTATAGAAAATGTTTTTCTAACAATGATACCAAAGGCATTAATTTGACTATATAAAAACTATGTATAGCAAAATAGAATAACAAGGTAAAAAGATTAAAGACATACTAAAAAAGAATACAAATCACAAAAGTTTAATATTTTTAATTCTTGAGAAGCACTTATAATTCAATAATAATAAGATTTATATTCCAGAAGAAAAGCAGGAATAAGATAGAATAGTTAATTCACAAATGCAGAAAAATGATAGGCCATAAACATAGGAAAACATGATAAACCTCATTAATTAACCAAATTCTAAAAATTAAAAGAATAAAATACTATTTCCCATCTATCAGAATGTAAAATATTTTAAACATAATATTAACATTCAATACAGGAAAGATTCGAAAGTAAAATCATTATGACCTCTTTGTAGGACAGTTTGGCAATAATACATATTTTAATTTTAAACACAAAATAATTTTAAGACAAGAGTGTTACAATTATGCAGACTCGTTGATAGAGTATTTCCATTTCTTAAGGAATAATGTGTCAAATGTGAAAAAAATGTATTACAATATTTATTGTAAAAAATTTGAAACCACCTAAATGTTAATCAACAGGGGATTTATCAAATAAATTGTGCTACAACCATAAAATAAAGTATATATTTAATTATAGTCATTAAGAGTTATGAAGATCTGTATTTATGGACTTCAAAAGATAGTACTGAGCTAGACACAGTGGCTCATTCCTGTAATCCCAGCACTTGGGGAGGCCAAAGTGGGAGAATTGCTTGAGTCCAGAAGTTCAAGACTAGCCTGGGGAACATAGTGAGATCCTCCCACTTCAGACTCTCTAAAAAAAATATATATATATATATATATTAGCCAGGCATGGTGGCGCTTGCCTATAGTGCCAGCTACTGGGGAAGCTGAGGCTAAAGGGATTGCCTGAGACTAGTAGGTCAAGGCTAATGTAAGCCATGATCACTGTCCTCCAACCTGGGTGACAGAATGAGACCTGTCTCAATAAAAAACACCATAAACAAAAACAAAGACATAGCTGTAATTATACATTAAGAGCAAAAAAAGGATATAAAACTGTATGTATGAACAGTGTGGTCTCATTTTTATAAATATGTAAAATATATATTAATATAATTAATTCTTGCAGAATAGGCAAAATACTTACTTATGGTAACTTTTCTGAGTGATAGGATTATGGTTGATTTTCATACAAAAAGTACTTTTTTCCTGCAGTATTTGAATACTTTTTGTAATGATAATATACTTATAGTGAGAAATAAAGAAATGTCTTCCCCTTTTGAAAAGAAAAAATATATGCAAATACTGTTTTCTACAAATATGGGGAAAAAGTCTATAGGACCCCAAATTAGTCATGGATAGTGTTCTTCCCTGACTGGGTTCTCATAAATTATTCATGGAAATTCTGTCTATCCTAATAATTATTTTTGTTCATTATTCATTAGCATTTCTTTTAAAAAATGACAGGTATTTTATTCTGCAGTCAGTTACATTGTAGAATATTCCTCATAAAAGCTATTTTCTTAAGCCATGTTTACATGATTCAAAAAAATCACATAAATAAAAACAGTTACATTGATTAAATATATTTCTATATAAATCAATTATTTTAGCTTGAACTTGTGAACTGACTAACTTGAATGGACCATTTACTTCAGAATTATTTTTAAAGTCAAAGTCAAGAAAATTTTAAAAATCAACAGTTTCCCTCAATTATTGAGAGAAAAAAACAATTAGAAAATAGTCTTAATGAGACAAATTAACTTTACAAACAATAACAATTATATAATATATATGACATTATATACAAGTTTCTCTATATATCAACCTATAAATAGAGATACAGATATATAAAACCTAGGTATAAACTAACAAACTACATAGCTTGTGTAGTACCCATATGAAGAAATTCCAAACTTTACTAAGGAACATACTTTTTGAAAGTGTTTCTATATGAGTAAATGACAGTATTATAAGGATGTCCAAAGTTATTTATAAATGTACTGTAATTCTGCTTAGAATTTTTAATGAATTTTTAAATTAGTTATGACATTTAAAAATGTGGGTTTTTAAAAAAAATCAGGCAGCCCCTCAAGCCAGAATAGGTAGAGAGACTCCTATGTTTTTATATGAAAATAATACGGGTTCCTTATGAAAAATTAAAGCCATACATAAAGTGTTAAATGAAAAATACTGTCCTCAGCCTGCATCCTGCCCCCTCAATCCAACTCCCCAGAGATAAATCATTGTAAAAGGCTTTTAAAAACTAACTGTGCCGGGCTCGGTGGCTCAGCCTGTAATCCCGCGCCTTTGGGAGGCTGAGGTGAGTGGATTGCCTGAGCCCGCGGGTTCGAGACCCGCCTGAGCAGCGAGACCTCATCTCTACAAAAAATCAGCCGGGCGTGGTAGCGCATGCCTGTAATTCCGGCTACTCGGAAGGCTGAGGCGGAAGGATTGCTGGAGCCCAGCAGGCGAGGCTGCGGTGGCCGGGAGCGGCCACTGCACTCTAGTCTGAGTGACAGAGTGAGACTCCAACTCAAAAAATAAAAAATAAAAACAAACTGTGACCTGTCACGGTGGCTCACGGCTGCAATCCCAACACTTTGGCAGGTTGAGGCATGAGGAATCACTTGAAACCAAAAGTTCCAGACTGGCCTGGGCAATATAAGGAAACTACCTAAAAAAAGTTGTGTGTGGTGGCATGCCCATAACCCTGGCTATTGGGAGACTGAGGCAGGGGAGGATCACTTGAGTCCAGAAGTCAAAGGTCACAGTGAGCTATGTTCATGTACTCCAACCTGGGTAACAGAAGGGCAACTGTCTCTGAAAAAAAAAGGTGATAAAATGCACACAAAATAACATTTACCATTTTAACCCCTCCCCTTTTTTTTAGTCAGGGTCTCACTCTGTTACCCAGTCTGGAGTACAGTGGCATAATCACAGCTCACAGGCAGCCTTGACTTCCTGGGCTCAGGCAATCCTTCTGCCTCAGCCTCCCAAGTTGTGGGCTCTACAAGGGCACACCACCGCGCCTGGCTAATTTTTTGTTTTTTGTAGAGGCCCGGTATTGCTATCTTGCCTAGGCTGGTTTGAACTGGGCTTAAGCAATCCTCCTGCCTTGACCTCCCAAATTGCTGGGATTACATGCATTAGACACCACATCAGGCCCCACTTCGAGCATTTTTAAGTGTATGAGGGAGAGATCCCTCAAAAAATGAAATTTATTTTTTAAAAATTGCATATTTATTCTTCCATGTTTAAGCTTCACTAACCTTCAAAGTACTCTCCATTTGATGCACTACATCTATTAAGATGCTTTTTCCAATGCTCAAAACAGTTTTTGAACTTGTCAATTTTGATGCCTTTAAGTGCTTCTGCCATTTTCTGTTTCACCTCTTCCATATGGGCAAAACTTTTCCCTTTGAGAAATTTTTTTCATCCCGGGAAACAAAAAAAAAGTTGCTGAGGCAGATCAAGTGAAGAGGAAGGGTAGGGCGCTGGGGTCATGCTGTTTTTGGCCAAAAACTAATGAAGAGTCAGCACTGTGTGGGCAGGTTGTTCATGTAAATCACCCATCATGAAATGGACAAACGTGTTGAAAGAATCTCCAAAAAAAAATTCACTGAAGCTGAATGCAGCCTCTCACAACAACGCTAGCTGGTATACAGATGCAGATGGATTCCCATGGAGGAATTCTGTACTATAAGAAACTTGGCCACCAAAAAATTATTTCAGAGTTTTTTTGCCCCCCTGTACAGTTCAGTGGCATTACGTACATTCACATTGTTGTGCAACAATCACCACCATCCAACCCCAGAACTTTTTCCATCTAGTATAATTGAGATGTTGTGATTTTGTATGCATTAATCAATAACTCCTATTCCCCCTTCCCCAATCCCTGGCGACCACCTTTCTACTCTTTGCCTCTGTGAGTTTGACTATTCCAGGTACTTCATAAGAGTGGAATTATAGAGTATTTGTCCTTTTGTGTGTAAATAGCTTTTTAATATTCTTTTTTGGAAGATTCTTTTAAAACACATTTTAAAAATTGTAAGACTAATGTTTGTTTATGGTGAAAATTTCCAACTTTATAAAAATACTTTTTTATAGGCTGGGTGCAGGGACTCACATCTGTAATTCCAGCGCTTTGGGAGGCGGAGGTGAGAGGATTGCCCGAGCCCATGGTTTGGAGACCAGCCTGGATAACTTGGCAAGACCTCCTCTCTACAATAAAATAAAAATTTAAAAAATTAGCTGGGCATGGTGATGCACACCTGTGGTTCCAGCTACTTGGAAGGCTGAGGCGGAAGGATCACCTGAGCCCATCAGGTGGAGGCTGTGGTGGCCATGAGAATGCCACTGCATTCCAGCCTGGGCAACAGAGTGAGATTCCGACTCAACAAAAAAAACCAAAAACTTTTTTATAGTAAAAATCGAAAGTTCCTCTTCCCTACAATGTCTATTACTGCTCACCAAAAGTAACCATTGTTAAAATTTTTGGCCATTCTTCTGTAACTCTTGTATACAGGCACAGGACATGCACACACACCTCTTTACTTTTTCTGACTTTTTTTTGAATTTTAAGAGGGATAGTATGCATACTGTTGTACAACTTGCTTTTTTCACTTAATGTATCTTGGAGATTTTCCCATAGCAAGACATATGTTCTTAAATTAATCTTTTTTAACTTAATAAAGTAATTCTGAAGCATATAAAAGAATAGTCAGAAATGACAAAGAAAATATTGGAAAAAAGCTACTAAAAAAGAAAAGTATAAAATTAAGATAGTTTGATAAAAGTGGAAGAATAGGAAAATCAGTAGAGCAGAAATTAATCTTAGGAGTGAACCCTAGACCATAAAAGCTTTCAGTTGAATTCAAATGTTTTAAAAATCAATAGAAGTATATTATTCAATAAACATGCAGGTACAGTTGTTTAACAATTGAAAAAAAAAGATCACCTCACCTGATAAACCAAAAATGAATTGCAGATTTATTAAAGCATTAAGTGTTTAAAATGAAAACAAAACAAAGCAAACAAAAACCAAAATCACCAAATATTTAGTAGAAAATAAAAATGAATATTTGCCTAGCCTTCTGTGAGGAAGATTTTCTAAATGTACAAGCAGGGTTAGACATTTTAATGAAATCACTTGAGAAACTGACAATTTAAGAATGAAAAAGTCAATAAAATATGATAAAGATTAGCTTTGAAAGATTCTTGTAAAATGTATAACACCATGTCACTATACTCATTATATAAAATCTTTCTTATAAAATTAAAAAATGCAAGCATCCAATAGAAAAAAATAAATAATGTACACAGGAATAAATAACCTATAATGCTATAACATAAATGGCAAGTAAACATATGAAATATATTAAATTGTTCTAGTAAGCAAAGTAACAAAAAGTAAAAGAATAATTCTTTTCAAACATCAAATTAGAGAAGATTAAAAACCTGATAACGTTTAGTGTTGGTGAAGATATGAATAAATGGACACTCATATATGAGAGGGACCCAAAAAACCCGAGATTTATTTATAAAAAATTGTTTGTTTATTCTTGTGTTTAAACTTCGGTCACCTTCAAAGTACTCACCGTTTGATGCAATACACCTATTAAGATGCCTTTTCCACCGCTCAAAACAGTTTTTGAACTCATCAATTTTGATGCATTTTAGTTCTTCTGCCATTTTGTTTCACCTCTTCCACATCTGCAAAACGTGTCCCTTGGAAGACTTTTTTCATCTCAGGAAACAAACAAAAAACAGGTGCTAGGCAAGATAGGGTGAATCGGGAGAGTGGGGCATGAGGATCATGCTGTTTGGGGTCAAAAGCTGCCGAACACTCGGCCCTGGGAGGGCAGGTTGTTCCTGTAAACCCTCCGTCATAAGATGGGCAAACGTGTTGGAAAAATCCCCCCCCAAAACTCACTGAAGCCAAACGCTGCCTCTTACCACAACGCTCCTGGTAAACTGATGCCTATGGGTTCCAAGAACACTTGCTTAGCAGGGGCAGCCTGTATTACAAGGGCCCACCCTCCAAAGGATAAGTCGGTGGGTTTTTTTGGTCTCTTCTCTTACTTTCATTTTGGAAGACACCTTAGCCTATGTAGAAAGATGTGCAAAAAACCTTTTTGACCCTGAAATTCTCCTTTTGGAAATTTAACTGGAGGAAATAATTATAGACATATGCAAATATTTGTCTACAGAGACGTTCACATAGCATTGTTTACAATGTAGAAAAATTAGAAGTCACCAAATATATAGTGTTAGAGAACTTGGTAGATAAACTATGGGGAGTTTATACTGTGGAATACTACTGTTATTTAAAATAATTCTGTTGAGAAATATTTAATGGCATGGGCAAATGTGACATTTTTTAAATGAAGTGTCACTCACAAATGAGTAATGTCATATATCCTAATTATTTTTTAATACATACTAGTGCATAGAATGTGTGCTGTGAGGATATACCCTAAAAGATTGACAGTTGTTATAATAGGATTATGGGTAATTTTAATTGTATTATTTTTGTTATTTCCATAATTTCCACAATGACTAGATATTACTTTTGTAATCTGAAATAAAGTTATAAAAATAAAATATTTTTTAAAAAATGTTTATGATACAGACATTGTTTATTTATGTTTTCCTTCAAGTGACTTGTTGGTTTGTCTTACTTTGGCAAAATCCCAGGTGAGCTTCTAGGCACTTTATTTAAAAAAACAAATCAAGTAAATCATTACACTAAAATCATATATTGATTTTGCAAAAACAGTAATTTTTTGTTAGACAACGTCACAGAGCTAACATATGTGATATTTTCATTTTTAAAATGAAACAAATGACTATTATAATTAAAGGAATTCAATTAGCATTATATGCCTTCATATAAAGATTAAATGGGTCCTCCTTACTCCACACCAAATTATATGAGATAGTCCACTGTCATTTTTTTAACTAAGAGGAACACGAAGAAAAATAATTTTATAATTCAGCAACAAATAATCTTTTACAAATAAAAAATATCTCAATATTTTTCCATGTACTATCCCTAGGGAAAAAAACATATCATAAAATATGGCAAATAAGCTTCTAGGAAAAGTCTACATTTGTTCTTTCTAGGAAATGCTGACTTGTTGACTTGGTGACAAACGTGTGTGTGTGTGTATATATATATATCATATGTAATAAAATTATACTGAAAACAAAATTGTCAAATGCAAAGCAGCTAGTTAAAACTACCTATTTTTGCTTGTATGCCCTTCTTTCATTTACTATTTATATTAGCAAAATAAACTTTATACAATCCTCAAATAATTAATATAAAGCTTTAAAAGACTCCCAAATAGCAAATACATATTGCATGTAATCTTCTGGAACCTGATTTTAGGGACGACTAATTTTGCTGGCAGTATGATAAGGAACAATCTGAATGACATGTAAACAGGAGGGGGTAAATTCCCAGCATACCCTGAATGAAAAGTGCAACTCGTTTCACATAACCCAGACGTCTTTTTAACACATCAGTACAGTCACCATCTAAAACCAGGTGCTGTTCCCAAAGGAGAAAACACTGCCCTCCAGTGGTCTTCAGTGGAGAAATGGAAATAGTTTCAGGTACCATGATTGCAGCATTTACATGAAACATGGTGTATTTATCTAGTCTCATTTTTGGCTGTATTTCTACAGCCAAAACTTACATCTACAACCAAGCATAAGAATAAAACTTCCAAGATAAATTCTAATAAGTAGGCAGTTCTCTATTTAAATAGAAATATTAACTAGGAGGATTATGACTTTCTGACCCGAACAGGTGACCATTTATTTGACCATCAAAATTGGATTCTGGGCGTCACCTATAGTTCTCACTTCCTAGATAAGAAAGAAGAAATTTCATCTCTATGTTTCCCTTGTTGGCCAATTTTTCAGCTAAAAGACATTTAAAATTGTACAGCAGGCAGAACCCCAGGGGACTGAACAGTGTTCCAACATCCTTAAAGGCTTCCCATCACTTGAAAAACCAAATTCTTCCTCCTGTTTCTTAAACTAACCAAAGTAGGCAAAAGCAATTTTTAAAAGTCTTTGTGTCTAGCATTGGAACTTTCTCATATTTCACACCATTATATAAATGTCACTCTAACCTATATGTATCACAAATGCTACGCTAAATTAGGGCCAAATTTGCAACCTAGTTTAACTGGGTTTCCTCTTTTTGCAAATGCAGTTTTTGTGTCTGCATTTAGCAATGCATACAAAACTGTCCGTATAGCTAACTGCTTCGAATTGCTAAATTTGAGGATGGATGTGTAGATCTCCCAGTCTTTATGTATGTGCCAAAGCAATTCTGTTTCTAGTCATATGAAGACTTCCTAATCAAATGGACCTCAACTACACTACTAAATTCTTGGACCACATGATCTACTTTTTTGGATTTAGTAAAGGAAAATGGAATTTTAAGAGGGGAAGAAGACAGTTTTCAAACCTCCTTTATGCCTCTATCCTTCAGACACCAGAGTGGGTAGGAACATGGACTTTAGTCCCACAGCCCTAGGGGCCATCCATTACTAGCTATGTGATGGAAACTTAGTCTAATTTTTCTCATCAGTAACACAAAGATAATAATGCTGGGCTCCCTAAGTGGTTATTATGACTGAACAAGGAATGTATATGAAGTGTGTAGCACAGAGAAAAGGTGTAAGCAAGAAATTATTATTCTATTACCATCATTTCTTAGATTATTAATCCAATGGCCAAGTAAATTTCCTAGAGGCATAATTTTCTAAAATTAATCACCGTTTATCATCTTAAGTAATGGCTTCTCATTCCATTTACTATGTAGAAAATGTCCTGAGTTCTCCAGAAGAATTCTTTGAAACCCATGCCCTGGGCTAAGAGAAAATATTGTAGCATTATACTGCTCAAGTATAGCACTCTTAAATAGGAATCAAGTTTTTCGTCTTTCCATTCCCATAGAAGGTGGTATCTATTACATATTAATCAGGATTCACAAAGCACTTGAGGACATAAAAGATAAAAACATAAAAATTATAATCATTACAAAGGTGGTATAGTAACTAGACACATTTGCCTATATTTTCGTAAATTATAAAGTTTCTGGGTTTGAAAGTATAAAGTTCCACAACCGTACCTGTTTTGGTTATTTAATTCAATTTAGGAAATATTCATTTCAGAAAGAAAAAAAAAAAACTTCCTTTAGGAGATTAATGAGATATCCTTTGAGAGTAAGAAAAAATCTACACATACATCTTAATAAGACATATCATTTCTTATTTTCACTAGCTGTGGTAACAAGTTTTTACTGAGCCATGGTCCCGTACCTTCATCTCCTCTCTATGTGTACACCTGCAGCAGTATAACACACAGTTTTATCTGGATAAATTCACTGAGTATCGTCTTCCCTGTCCATAATGTCTTACCAATAATCTCATTATGATACATTATGTCATACCACATAGGATATTTGATTGCTCAAAATAGTTCTTATAACTCAGAGTCAAGCTATGATTTAAAACAAAAGAATAAATTGATGAATTGAGAATGCAACAATGATTTGATAAATTTTCGGTATCTATTAAACTCTTAGAAAATATTGAGAGAAAGTATTACTTAAAGATAAAGCATAGTAAATACATTAAATATTGCAATAGTGTATATGTGTTACATTGAAGCCTGTATATAAGCATTACTATGTAACAATAAATGCAAAGAAAATAAGCTTTGATTATAGCTAATCTAAATTAACCTCAAAATTTGACAATTAAACCTATGGATTTGTGATAAACATTCTGAATTTTTATAAATGCATTATATTTGTAACAGTGCCAAAATAATCTAAAGTCAGAACACTTTTTCTGGGTATAATTATATTATTATAATTCTCTACCTTGACAGATGACAATTTTAGAACACCCTAAATACAATTTCTAGTATATGCACTAAAATAAAATGTAACAGATAGACAACTCACCATAGTATAAGTAACACATTCAAATTTAGTAATTTATTTTCCAGGTGGAAACCAGGCTTCTTGGAAGACTTCAAACTATGCCAAATGGTCTGATTTCACCATAGAGGTAGGCACTAGAGGACTAAATTTACTTCTGTGTAATTTTTGTTAACTACATTTTACATGCAAATGTCTATACAATCATGTTAATGAAGTTATAGAGAAGAAAAGAAAGTTGGCATTCCCATTTTTCTGTTTTATTCAAAAGTGACTCTTCAATAGAGTTGCTGTCATTTTGTCATTTTTTTGTTTAATCATGAGAAAACAGAAAAGTCTAACAATGCATCCAAATTGGATTAAAAGTCAAGAAAAACATTACCTTACTTATGAATAAAATTTAGACTTGACTTTATCCCCCCATACCTTTTTAGTCTTCATAACATTGGATGCTTCTACTGGAATCAGACAAAAAGTTTTTAATCATAAATATGGAGAAAAGTGCAATCCTCCGATCCAGAGTTGGTTACTTAGAAGAAATAAATTTTTTTCTTCTTATCACAGGGTTCAAAATTTTCTGCACCTTAAATGGAATTGGATGTTTAATTGACAGTTATCCAAAATCTTTTTTCCAATAAATGTAAACAAGTATATCTAAATTTTACATGGGTTAATTTCCTATTAAAATGCTGATCTTCAAGCTTCAAAGCCCATATTGGCAATAAAAGCATATAGCATCCTTTCAATTGGAACATTAATAATCCAAAATATCTCTCAGATTATAAAAGTATTATTAGGGTGTCTGACAAAAATAAGTTGATTTGCAGTAAAATGCAAAGTAATATCACTAGAAGTGTAGGTGATAAAAGGAGAAAAAGTCAGAAATAATGGTTGCAACCTGCATTTATGGAACAGGTTACAGCCAGAACTAGATACAATTTCATCCCATAACATCTAGAAGAATAAGGCAAAATAAAACTTCACCCTGACACATTAAAGGGAATCGGAATCTTGACCCAAATTTCAAACTCCTGTAACTTGGAAATACCTGTAAAACCTCCAGCACCAAGGTTTCTGAAATTTGTCACATCACAGAGATAGAGAGATCTTCAAGCATGGAAATATGACTATTAAGAATTCACAGATCATCTGAAACATTTGCTAATCACCCCTCCCACCCCCCACAGTCCTAGAGAGAGAGAGAAAGAGAGAGAGAGAGAGAGAGAGAGAGAGAGAGAGAGAGAGAGGGAA
>NW_007083417.1:243976-246953 GCF_000164805.1 Carlito syrichta
TTCACAGCAACTTGGATGCATTTAGAGTCTACAATACTCAGTGATCTATCACAGAAACAAAGACAGAGTACTATATATTCTCACTCATAAGCGGACCCAGGGAATATTTACTGTAATGCTGTAAGAAGGGGATTGGCAATAGCAGGATACTGCTAGAGCAGGGGAGGGGAACACAACATCAATAAGGGTAACTGATCTCTTCATAATTTTTTTAATGTTTCAATTTTTGTTTATCTATCTATTTATTTATTTATTTATAGTTTTTATTTTTTGAATTGGAGTCTTACTCTGTCACCCAGGCTGGAGGGCAGTGGCATGCTTCTGGCCCCCACAGTCTCAACCTGCTGGGCTCAGGCAATCCTTCCACCTCATCCTTCCAAGGAGCTGAAACTACAGGCATGTGCCACCATGCCCAGTTAATTTTTTTTAAAAAATTTATTGTAGAGATGAGGTCTCACCAAGTTGCCCAGGCTGGTCTCAAACCCATAGGGTATCTGATCTCAAACTAGGCAAAATGGGGACCAAAGGGAGGCCCAAATTTTACCTGTACAATGTCCATTTGTAAACCTAATCCTGAATTGTAACACATATCTTTAAAATTAAATTAAATTAAGATATTTTTAAAAATACAAGATACTTGAATATTTGGTCAGATTATCTTTGACATTTATCAAAATATACCTTCTCTATTCTCAGCAGAGAGAGAGAGAGAGAGAGAGAGAGAGAGAGAGAGAGAGAGAGAGAAAGGGAACAGCAGAGGAAGATTGAAAGCATTTGGGAAAGCCTGCTGTGAAAACGCCAGGCCCTTCTTGGGGCTGAGGTTGTCAACATACTCCTAGTCACAACTATTGTTGGACTATATCAGGAAAACAGTATACTTGTGTGTGAGAACTGGTGTGGGATGGGGGGATCAGGATGTTAAGAAATCTAACAAATTCATATGATTTTTTTTAAAAATTGGAGAGTATTGTGTTTATACATGCTGGGCAACATAAACCATAAACCTTGCTGGATTTTTGCAAACTGCTGTGTGAAGCATACAAATGACATTCCTGTCAATGGGAGGAAGAGACAGACTGAAACCAAGACAGAGATAGGCAGCACCCACAGGACATGAAGCTTGTTCTTATTGCAAGCTGCAGTGGAAGGAGATGATGACATCCAGAACAAAATGCCTTTTTCACAAGGGTGCTAAAGCTCTTGCTTTGTGATCTCTGTGTACAGAAAGAATGATCAATGGAAAGGAGTTAATTCACCCCTTTTTTAAAATCCAAATATATGGACTTTTGAGTTATTTTAAACTTCTTCCTGTAGAGCCCATTGTGTGTTCCATGAAACAGACAAAACTCAGCAAGACAACAAAGACTTGATCTGCAGAAGAGAAGGTATTAAAGAGCAGGTCCTCACCAGAGGGTAATTAATCCTTAGTCATTCATCTTAGAAGTCTCAGTTACAGTTAAGGTTAACGTTCAGGTAGCTTCTATTTTCTTTAAAAAATTTTTTTAAACATTTTTTTTTTCAGAATGTTATACTATTAATTGCCAATTTGCATATGTGTGCAGCTGCTGTTTTGGCTCTGAACTCAATCTGATAAGCTTGCTGGAGGTATCGCAGAGCACTTGGCAGCTTTCCTATTTGAAAAGAAAGCCTCTCCCCACTACAGAACAGCTGATCGTCTATCAGCGATAGACCCTGATGGCGTGAATTACAATTACACTACTTTTCACACTAAATCTGGGTGATAGCTACTTGGAAAGAAGTTTCATCATTTTTTACCACAAACTGGAAAAAGAATTACATGGTCATGCTGTGCTTTTAAAGGCAGTTTGGTTCACTTTTGTCTATTTAACACCTAATTCCAAGAAGTCCATAGGCATCCAGAGATCTGAATGGTGCGTAATGAATTCACTGTTTAGATTGAAGATTTTAAAAATCTACCTCAAATTACATTTATTAACAAGGCGACCAGGAAGTGTTAAAGTTGTTAGACGCTTCATTTATTAAATAATTTGTGGGTATTTTCAGTTGTCATATCTAGAGTCATGGGGTTTGCTTATTTTTTTTAATTAGCAATCCAAAACAATGCTACTGCAATTTAACAATTCATCACATAATCTTGGGCTCTTCGGTTCAGCTGTTAATGTTAGATAATTCAGATTGTTATTTTGATCTGTTTATAAATGATTTTGGTTGCATGTGCTGCGAGGAGAACTGCAGCAGCCCAGGCAGATGATCTTCCTCATTTTTCTTGCTTGCTCAGGATAGTTGAGGGGCCTTCCAAAAAATGCATTTTGGGAGTTACGTTTACATCTGGCAGGAGCAAACAAGTGATGGGGGCAGAGGACACTAATAATAACTTGGTTTATTATCATCACTGAGTTAACTTTATTATTAATTTGCATTCCCTGTCTGTTTGGAAAACTGAGGAAGGGCCTGTTAGCCAAAGTACATTTTATTAGACTCCCCCATTTCTCTCGTTTTCTGGGACGTTAGAAAGTTCCGTCTGTCTTCTGCTTGAAAGAATCAGTCAAGACATCAAAAAATTTAAGAGGCTCCTAAACATCTCTCTTCTTTCTCCTCTCAGTCCTCCTCCCTCCCATCTTGACATTTAAATCCATTTGTTAAAAAAAAAGAACCAGAGTTAAACCCACCTCAGGTAGCAGAAGTGGAACACACTAATCCTGAAGTAGTGCACCTAAGAGAAAAATAGACTTTGTTTTCCTTTTATAGTCGCTAGCTTTATTAGATTTCTCACTCTCACAGATTATCCGAAGACTACCCATTGATTGATCGCCCGTAGAGCTGCATTTGGTGCAAAGAAAAAACTCACAGCTTTATTGGCTCCCAGGAGACAAAACAAACAGAACAAGATATTCATATTAATGCAAACAATGCCACCAATGAGGGGGAGAATCGCCCGGCGGGAGCCGGCACGCCGCGGCCGCGGCCGGGCCCGAGAAGGGCCTGGGCACCCCCG
>NW_007083417.1:246973-252631 GCF_000164805.1 Carlito syrichta
GCCCCGGCCGGGCAGCAGGCCGCCGGGCCGCCCGGGGGAGGCCTCCCGTCCAGGCCTCGGCAGGGCGCGCCGGCCCGGCCTCTCCGCCCTCCGCCGCGCGGACCTGGAGGGGCCTTCGCGCCCCCCTGGCTTTCGCCTTTCCCTTCGCCCACGCCTCCAGGGGTCCGGGGCCCGAAACTCAGTTTCCCTGCACGGCTGGGCGGGGGGTGAGAGTGAGGGATTCGCAGGGGAACCTCCCGGAGGCAGCCTGCAAGCGGAGGCCAGGAAGCCAGGGAGCTCTGTGGAAGGGAGGGAGGCTGTGCTACGCAGAAAGCTCACATTATCATGGAGGAGACTATGGAAACACATTTAAACACAGCACAAGTCACTGTGTAATCGAAAGTGGAGGGAGAGGTACCTGGAGCAAAAGCTGAGAGACTGGAGAGGCGCTGAGACCGACTTTCCCTGTGGACAGAGAAAGGAAGAAAGAAAACCCCGGGCCGGATTAAAAGATATTAGCTCCACACCTAACCACTTCCCCACCCCTAAACCAGGAGGTGCGGAACCTGTTTAGACTTGACTTCGTATCTTTGTAGTCAATATCATGTTTAAAATAGGGTTGCCAAATATGGCACGGGGCATAGAGTAAAACATTATTGGTTGTTTATCTAAAATTCAAATTTAACTGGCCATCCTGTATTTTTATTGGCTAAATCTGGCAATCCAAAAGCTGGCAACAAATAAATAAATAAGCGGAAAAATATATTTTCAGGGTTAGGGTCTCACTCTGTTGCCCAGGCTGGAGTGCAGTGGCACCTATCACAGCTCACAGAACCCTCAACCTCCTGAGTTCAGGTGATCCTCCTGCCTCAGCCTCTCGAGTAGCTGGGAACTACTAGGTCCGTGCCACCACATTTGGCTAATTTTTTCTTTCTTTCTTTTTTTTTTTTTTTGTAGAGATAAGATCTCACTATGTTGCCCAGGCTGGTCTTGAACTTGGGTTCAAGCAATTGGCTTGCCTTGACCTTCCAAAGTGCTGGGATTTACAGGTATGAAGAGACCACACAAGAAGCAAGGCTCATTGCCTGATGTAGTCAGGATATTAGGGACATCTGTAATGGAACTTTGCCTTGAAAAAGAAAACAGGCCTGGTGCATGGCTCAAGCCTGTAATTCCAGCAGGGAGGCCGGGGGGAGAGGATTCCCTGAGCAACTTGGTGAGACCTCATCTCTACATTAAATCAAAAAATAAGCCCAGCGTGGTAGTGCACGCCTGTGGTTCCAACTACTTGGAAGGCTGAGGTGGAAGGATTGCCTGAGCTACTCCAGCCTGGGTGACAGAGACTAAAGGGTGGAGGAGGAAGAAAAGACTGAAGAAACTTGGACACATCGTTATAAGTGGCAATGTCATTCTTGCCTCTTCACTAGGAAATGGACCAAGTTTCCTTTCCTAAGGTCGGCTCTCTGGGTGTGACCCACAGAAGCGTTCCCTCATAGCCACTAGAGTGTACCATAGCATGTCTGCAAGCAAAACGTCAGTCACAATGGTACCCATGTCAGGAACAGTGTACATATTTTTCCTAAATCTTTGCTACAGAGCCACATTACCCATTGGTGTTTAGTTTATTTTGAAAGAAAATTTGGGACTTGAAAACTTTTAAGGTGGAAGCGTAGAGCAAAATCTGCTTTGAAACGTGTGGAAAGCTCTAACCTAGAAATAGGCCTCATCCAGGGTCTTGTGGATGCTGGAAGAAAAGGCTTTCACAACGCCAAAGGGAAGACCTCAGGGAAAACTAAACAAAACAGCGGGTCTTTGCATATTGAAGTGTGTGTGTGAGTATGAGGAGTCACAAAGCTGCTCTATGGAGGAAGCCTGCTGCTAGCATTTCTTCCCTAGTCCCAGTTACAGAGAGCTTTTCCAAACAGCTTTATCACCCTTACTGATACTTTGGATTCCCTGGGAGCTAGCCTTCCGTTTAAGCCAGTTGCTGGAAGTGGTATGACTACACAGAATGCCGTTTATCACTGGCGGGTAGTGCTATTTAACAACTGCAAATAGAGAAATCATTTGTCTAATGAGTGCTCTTTATAGAGTTGATTCCCCAACACTCGGGAAGATAATATAAGGCTGAGACCTCCTTCTCAGCCTCATGGCCATCTCTGGAAGTAGATGAAATCTTTTTTTTGGTTTAGAGAGGGTTTTAGTTCCGGATCAATCGTTTTAGAAAATACATAAACTCATTTCCAGTTCAGATTAGTTTGCTAATTTTTTTCTTTCCCAAACTCTAAACTTTAGACTCCATAGTTTGGAGGTACAAATCCTTTTTGCCATATCTATTATCTTAGTTTGTGTCTCAAACTACAAAAATATATTCCAATGCTTGCTCTTCCCTCATCAGAGCAGGCCTGAGAAACGTTCAACCTTAGTGTTTTAAGGTTCTTCTCCCAGCAATGGGGGGGGACTTGTTAGGATAGTGATAAATTGACAATCTTTAAAGAATAAATCTCACCCAGGTGTCAGGTAATGTAAGGCTCTCTATTCTTTCTGTGGTTTAGAATAATGGTTAGCCCTTTTGTATACAAAGACTTTGGATATGACCTGTTTCCTATAAAGCCAAGTACAAAGTCTGTGAAAAAGTATATTTTATTTGAGATGAGGGGTTATTATAGAAAAAAAATAATGGATCGAAAGGCAGGAGTTATTGAGTTGAGACATAGCTATTTGAGCAGGTGTGAGGGACTCATTCATTCTCTTTGGATAGAATTTTTTGTTTGTTTTTTGTTTTGTCCACACCAAAAAAAAAGCTGAATTAGACATTCTTTAAGATTTTATTTTAAAGCAACTATTCCTTGAATTAATAAAAAGTGATAACTCATCTTTTGTTCATTTCTTCCAAAGGATATGAGCAAGACAGTGTTTGAATGTATTCACGGTATATCCCTAAACACAAAAGGCACATGGTCACTCTCCAGGCATTCTAGATTCCAAAGAGATGTTGAAACACAGGAGACTAGGTAACCTGTAAGGGATCCCATAATCAGGTGCAAATTCTACATATGTTTATTAAATAACTTTAGCTTTTATTTTATTGTAGTCTTCTTTCTGAGGCCTCAATTCTCAGATAGGACTGAAGTAAGTTCTCAAACATGTTATCTTCTTGTCTTGTCTATATCCTGAATATTTTAGTGTCTGGTGTACTTTAAGTGTATGGATTCATTCACGAGGAGCTCTGCAACTGGAGAAAGTTGGCAATCTAGTTGTAACTGGTTCTAGAAATGATCTGAGGAACTTGTTTCTTTATAACCTATCAGTGATAGAAGTTTTCTTTTAATTTGAGGCCCTTCTGAACTGTAAGCTCCAACAATCTTTCGCTAAACAGACTTCATTCACATTCTGAATCTGGTTTTTGTTTCACACACATTAAATTTTACAAAACAGAAAGAAACAATAGAGCTTATTAGGAAAAACTTGCTTTGAATAGTAAATTAAGCATAATGGAAATAGGCACGTATTTCAGCATGGTTTTCCCCTCTTTTTTACCAATTGAACATTTACAGTTCTTTGAAAGTGCTATGATTTTTCCCCTTAAGTCTTAAGTTGGCACCACACAGTTTAAACAAATGAGACTTACATCGCTTTTATCTACTGAGATAAATCATTGTAATACTGGGGATCCCAAATGCACAGCTTTCTGAAAAGAATTTTAGACAGTCACCCCTAAACTGCATTAATCAAATCAAGGTGGCATTTTAAGAACCCAAAGAACTATCTAATTTTAACAACAGTGTAAATCAACTGGCAGTTCTGACTGCCCTGTTCTCAGAGACTGGAAACCTGTGCATTCAGAAGTATACCTGACTACATGGTTTGTTATTAAGAGATATGCCCCAGGTGGAGGCATCTTCAAAGCCAATATATTTTCTTTATAACTGGTGTCAAATTGATGTATATATTAAAAAATCTTGGAAAATGATCTCAAAAAGGAAGTAACAGCCCAATGAGCCATATGTTCAGGGAACCTAACAGGTTTCCATTGGGACCAAATTTCACTTCACCTTTTTGTCCTTATGTGCAAATAAAAACTTATCTGTAAATACACCATTAAAACACTCATGCAAATTTGTGAGGTCTGTAGACTGAGGGGAAATCACACTAAGCTCATAAAAACCCAGTCATTGCATGATAAAGAATTTGATTAGATATTGGAAATAACAACATGGAACTGGACTAAATTTATTTGAGCTCTATAGGTTCACAGCTTCAGAGAGATACAGTGCTTCTATAGAACTGGTTAATGAAGAAAGAGTTAGTGAATAGTTAATAAATTGCTTAATTTTGATGCTGATGGTACATCTGAATCTCCAAGTTTACATGAATAAATGAAAAGTTAAATTTCTTTGCTGTTAGATAGGTTGCTATTTTAACAGATTCAGACACCAGGGAATTTTCCAAATGCCAGTTAATACTCTAGCATCGAAAAGTCTGTGATGTGCTGAGGGCAGAGGCCTGCTTAGTGGTTTTCCAAAGAGTGGAAACCAGAAAGCATTAACATTTACACCAAATCCTTCATGTATCTCTTTTTAAAAGAATTTTCAATTTAAAAACTTTTCAGCATTCTATATTATCTTAGTAGATCCTAATAATTTTGCATTCAGCTACTCTATTGATGTGTCTGGGCATATTCTGAAAGGAAAAATAATTCATTCTGTGCTCTTGCGTAGTTTTTCTTATGACTTGAATCAGTGATGACGATATTAAAATACCAAAATTTACTGTCATTTTATTTTTGTGTACCTTTGTTGTGAAAATTAAGGAGAAAAGTAGAGAGAAAAATATAAATGAAATCTTTGTGTATATGTAACTGAGCTTTATCAAATCTTCACATTTTAAATATGATTTTAAAAAATGAACAGTTGTGCGAAAAGTTATGCAAAGGTAAGGGTCAGCAGAAAAAAATACTGCATAGATTATCTTTCAACTACTTTTGTTTTCCATCTAAGGCTTGGGGGAAGGAAGTTTTATTATGTTAATTTAGACACCTGGTTAGCTAAATAGCAAGGGACAAGTTACAAGGAATTGTATTCTCATTCGGTCCAAATTTCTACCAGCTCTTTGTGGCTGTGTTCCACTGAACTCACTTAAGCCAAAAGAACAACGTTTTTAAATCTATAAACGTAGTTTATGGAAATCGGTAGCAGCACAAATATTCTAATGGTAAGGATAAAGTGTATTTTGAGCCCAATAAACGGCTTTTAAGCTCAAAAAGTAGGGGCAAGACCTCAGGTCCCCGTCCTGCTTCACCAGGTAAGGAAGACCTTTTTCAGCAGAGCCCCAGCTTCCGGGGCTTGGCCACCCTCTCTTAGCCACCCTCTCTCAGGCCAGCGTGCTGAGCAGGGCGGCCAGGCGGGAGCGGGGCTGCCCGAAGCGCCCCAGCCCCCCGCGCCCCAGTCTCCGCGGCCGCGGGTAGCGTGGCCCGCTCCTTTCAAGGCCTTTCTCCCCCGCGACTGTCTCGCGCTGCCTCCCTGGGCGTCCAGGAGGCCCTCCGTCTATCTCGAGGTCAGGAGGTCAGGCCTCTGGAAGCGCAGCGAACACGGAGGCCCTTCGGGTGTCCCCTCCGTGATGACGCGAGTCGCGCACGTGTAGTTTCGGTGGAGAGAGGAGGGGGCTGAGGCCGTCGCG
>NW_007083417.1:252823-315353 GCF_000164805.1 Carlito syrichta
GAGGCACCGGCGGCAAGCGAGCGGCGCCAGGACGCGGCCTCCTGGGCCTCTGCGCCCGGCGTGCACCCGCGGCCCCGCCCGGCCCCTCCGCCCGGGAGTGGGCGCTCGGCGCGGGCAGCGCGCGGCCGGGCCGACGGGGGGCGCCCGCCCGAGGGACGCGGTGGCGGCGGCGGCGGCGGCGGCTGGGCTCCACGCGCCAGCGGCGGGAAGGACGCGCGGGAAAGCGAGGGAGCCGGAAGCGGGCGGCGGCGGCGGCGGCGGGCCCGCTGGAAAGGAGGGAGCGCCGCAGGCGGGAGGAGGGAGCGCGGAGGAGGGAGGCCGGGAGGAAGGAGGGAGCGCGGCAGGCAGGCGGAGGGAGGGCTGATTAGCATGCAGCAGCGCTCGCGCGCCCGGCTCCATTGTTTTAACACCTCCCCTCTCCTCCGCGCCAATCTGTCACCGTTCAGCAGGCGAACGCTGCTGCCTCAAATGCTGCTCTTCTCAAATGAGACGGATAATTAGTTGCCCCGCACGAATGCCGCACTCTTCTCACCCCTGATTGCTATCACCTTCTTGCTCCTGGCAGTTTTGACACCTCGTAATCAGCCTGCTGCTTTTCTCTTTTCTTCCCGACTTCTGCTTCCCTCCCCCCCTTCCTTCCTGGTTTATTTATTTATTACTATTATTTTAAATGCAATCCCGGCACCCGTTTGGGCGCGTCCTCCGCCGAGCTAACCTTCCGCGTGTACATGTGTGCCTGTGTGTGTATATGTCAAGCAGGGTGCGTGTGCGTGAGCGGGGGGGCGGGCTGGCAGTTTTGCGGGAAACACGGCTTCCACGCGCAGAGAATTCGCTTCTCCTAAAGATATTTTGGGAAGGGAGGAGTTGGGGCGAGGGACGGGAGGGGAGAGTTGGGGAGACCTCAATTAATGCTTTAAAGATCTCTGAGAAATTAGCAAACTGGGGAGTCTCGGAATCTGCTGTCAGAAGCGTGTTTTCCCCTCTCTCCTCTAACAAGCACTGACAGTCTAATTACTGTAGCTACAAGCAGCTGTCGAGGCAGCAGCCCGGGAGAGAAGGTGCCACGGGCTGGGCGCACCCGGCCGGCCCCAGCACCCAGCCCAGCCGCCGACCCGCCGGGCTCGGGAGGGTGGAGCCCCGCGAGCCCGAGGCGGCCTGCGAGCCAGCGGACACGCTTATTGTCTCCTGTGTATAAAGTCTTCACCTTGAAGGTTAAAAGATGTGCAGAAGAAAGGAGGGGACGTGGAGAGAGTGGGAAGAAAATCTAAGCTTCCATCCTCCCCTTTTCTACCTCCTCGAGCTCTCCCTCCCCCCGTGTTGGTAAAATAACCACGCAACCCGGGGCTGAGGGGGCGGGGTGAGCCAGGCTGGAGTGTAAGAAAGCAGATGTCCCCGCTGGCAGCAGCCTCAGCCTCCGGGGAAAGCTGCACGGGGGGAGGGGGGCCCTCCCGAGGACATTCACCTCCCACTTCTCAGGCATCCCGCTCACAACTGCCTCGCCTCGGCGGGGGTGGTTTTTTCAGACTCAGCGTTTCGCGTGTGCGGCTTTTTTACCTGGGAGCTGTTCTTATCCGGCCACGCTTAGCAGATGCCAAGAGCCAGCCCCGGCACGACTCGGTAATAAGAGGCAAAGGGAGAGGCCCGGTGGGTGCCCACCCTCCTTTCGAGCTGTGGCCCGTGCTGTCTCCACGGAGCGGGACAGGGGCCTGTTCTCCAGCCGCCTCCCGTGGCTTGACGGGGTCTCTGTCCTGAAGTTGGAGCTTAGGGTACCCCAGGAACCCCCCCAAAACAGAGTTCCCTGCGCTTACTAAAAGTAGTGGGGGGGGGGGGTGGATGAAGAAGAAGGGTCATTTGAGTCACTTTCTGGGCTGCAGGGTTTCCTTTGGTTGTCAGCAAGCTAGTAGATGTCAACTCTGTAAAAGGGGCTCTTCCCTTCCAGAAAAGTAGAGGAAAAAAGAATCCCTTTCACAAGATAGGTACAGTGGTATATTCTGGTTGGGTACAAGCTGGGAAGTTTTTATTTTTAATTTTGTATATGTGTGTGGGAGGAGTGAGAGGGGAGGCTGGGTGGGTGGGTGGTAGGGGGGAGGGAAGAGACTTGGATAATTGTCTAGGCATTTCCATTCAGCCCCAGTGGCAATGAAAGAAAGATGTACATGCCTCAGAACCCTTCACAGTGAATACCTAATAATCACTATGTCACCTTGGTGAGGAAGATGTCAATGTGATGTGCGTGGCATCCTGAGAAGTTGAGGCACCACTCTCATTCTTCCACAAGTTAAGGCTCTTCACTGTGGTGCAGGGACCTGCTCAAATTCCCCTATCCCAAACCCTCCAGCTTACACTACTTGCTTCAGGAAGGCTTTCATTTGTTTACTTCATAAAATGGAAGCCATGCCTCACACATTTTTAAAAATCAGGGGGAAAGTGAAACCCAAAAGACAACAATAAGAGGGAAGAAAATGAAAGGGAAGTCTTATTTTAAGCAAATTTTGCAGCCTTCTGAATTCAGTATCCACTCTCTCAAATGTCTTTCAGTGGCTATCAATCAGGCTGCTAACAATGAATAACATTTCTCAACAAGAAGGTGAACATTCCTAATCTAAATTAATAAATATGGATTGTACTTGCAGGGTTTTAAATCTGCTCCCATTAAAAACAAATTTTCTTTAGAAAGTTCAGTTTGAAAAATAATTTTTAAAATTTAAAATAATCCACCTATTGTAATAAATGCCACCAAATCTGGTCATCACCCTCTTTTCAGTTTACTAGAAAGAAATACAAATTTTATAAACTTCCCCCCAAATGTGATTTATTTCATTCTTTTTTAAACTCAGCAATAAAGAACACACTAATGATCCCAACATAAGTAACTCTTTTAATATTTAATTTATTTCATGATGTAGCTATACACTTAGAAAAAATTAAAGCCATGTATATTATTAAAAAACAATCTGATGTATTTAAATAATTCTACCAGTGATTTTTATCACTGGGCAACAAATGCTAAGACATTACACATCTGCTATTTGCTATATGTTCAAAGAGAACATCACCTATAGCAAAAATAACCTAAAATTTTCAATAAAAACACATGGGGAAAAACCCCTATAAACATTTGACATTACCAAATTCAACGGATCTCACTAGAAATTCAAGCAATAAACTTAGATATTTGAAACAAACATAAATTATGATTACATAACTATGTGAGTCAAATATATAATGTGAGTCAAATATATAATTTTGAATTATGGTATTAACACTGCAAACATGAATACAATGAATTACAGTTTTATATAGAATGATCTTTTGCTTTTCTTCCTTTTTTTTTTTTTGGCTTACTTCCCCCAAAAATAAAAGAATGATCTTTTAAAAGATCATGAAAGTTACAAAATAAGTCTGGAAAAAAACTCAAATAGCTGTGAAACTAGATTTTCCTATAAATGATCCTGAATTTAGTTTACAATCAAGTATTTATAGTATTACAGACCCCAAATCATCATATAGAACTTGATATGTATGTTTTCAAATTGTCTTAAGTCTCCCCATTAAAGTGTGAATTAAGGTGCCGGAGGAAATCCCCCCTGGATGTAATGGATGGTGGGAAAACTGCTTGACAGAATTCACATACTCGAGATATATGCAGTTCTGAGTCCATGCCACTTAGTGCCACTGAGTCACTGTCTTGATTAGGACAGGGCTTCCAAATAGGCTGCAGGAACAAATAAACAAAAACATCTTCTCTTAAAAATCAAATAGCATTAAATTTCCAATTCAAATTTTTTGAATGAGTTATGTATGAGCAAATATATTTAATTCCCTAATATAAAATAAAATTACTTTTCCATAAAGTCAGCATAAAGACATGACTCAATTCCTTTTTTCATAAAGGGCACAATTAAACTGATTAAAAATCATTTGGGATATAATATTCATGCATTTTATGTTTACATATTTAAAAATATTGTAGCTTTAGCACCAGAACATTTTAATACCCAGTGATCACAATGACAGTAGTTATGGAACAATAGTTACTTTGGACTGTTAAATTAAACCCTTTTTTTCCCCTAATAAAAACCTTAAGTTATAAGACCTTAATGAATTACATGATACACTAGACGTGTATGTGTATATGTGCAAGGCATCTTAAAAACAATTTAAATTTCACTATTATGTGTAAGCAAATACACAATAAATAAATCATACATGAATCAGCATTATTTTGATTTAAACAATTTTTCTTTTGAATTACTAAAAAAATTTACTGATCAGCTTTTTTAAAAATTTTATTTTATTTTATTTATTTTATTTTTTTGAGTTGGAGTCTCACTCTGTTGCCCAGACTGGAATGCAGTGGCCGCTCCCGTCCACCGCAGCCTGGAACTGCTGGGCTCCGGCGATCCTTCCACCTCTGCCTTCCAAGTGGCTGGAACTACAGGTGCGTACTACCACGCCCGGCTAATTTGTTATTTATTGTTGAGATAAGGTCTCGCCAAGTTGCCCGGGCGGCCGGGCCGCGGACTCAGGCAATCCACTCACCTCAGCCTCCCAAAGGCACGGGATTACAGGCTGAGCCACCAAGCCTGGATCTTTTTTTTATTTTTTAAAACTCAAATATTTATATGAATTATTCAACAAAATCTAACAGATGCATTCTTTTGACTTCTTACTTTGTTCCTGTTATATAATAGGTAGTTTGGCCTTACTCTTTCTTGTGGCTGAATAAAGTCAAATCTGTCAATAGTTCCTGGTTAAAGAAGTATAGAAAATCATAATTTAACAGAACTATCTCCACTGCAACCAGCATATAAACACCCTTTTATAAGTGCATTTATCCTTTAAAAAAAAAAAAAAGTCTAGAAGGACAGCAAATAGCATTTAGTTTAATAGTAAGTACTCAATAAATGTCTGTTGACTGGACAGTATCTTATTTTCCTGAACTGTATAAAACAAATTATTTTAAAAATTTTCTTTCTTATCAAGACACAGATAAATTATCCTGACATAGCTAAATTCTGATACTTTGAGAAGTACCTCAAAAAGTCAAATTTAAAGAAATTCTTAATACTACTATTACTAACATGTTTTTAAAGTTACATAGCCTAGTCTAGCACCTGACACAGTGTTACTTTTCATTCTCCTAACTTCTTTCATTCTGGTTAACCAACAATTTACATAAACAGTATTGTTACTAATTGAAAGTTTGGTTTTTATGATATCATTGTCTTGTTATAAACATTTTACTGGACAGCTGTGTACAATTGGTGTAAGTATACAAGCACTGAGATACATTCAAATATCAGTATGGAGGGCTTATTCCTTTAGTGAGACATGGTAGTATTATCACAAAAACAGTAATACTTAAAATAGATGTTATAAAATTTGGCATAAAATAATTTTCTTTAGAAAAATCTTTCTTCCATGATAAAAAAATAATAATTGTGAGTATATAAATAAAAATCTAGTTAGTTAATTAGATTGAAATGTTTTACTGTTTGCAGTTTAAAGAAAAAAGTACAAAGCATTCTAATGGGACATTGATATGGCCATAAGATAAAAGATTATTAAAGATAATTCATATTAAGATCTATAAAATAGTAAGAAATTAACTTGGAAGCAATTTAGCTTCTAAATTTGGTAAGGTAGTCTTCCAATGCCAGTTTACCTTCAAATTTGGTATTTATTCTTCTCTATCAAGAGGTATTAGTTCAGATTTGATCTCTTCACAAAATTTGGTTGTGACCCCAATCACTGACTCAGCAGAAGTAAAAAAGAAAATTACATAAAACAAAAATAAGCTGATATATTTTAGTCTGTTTTGATAGCTGAACGTATAAAAGAGGTGTTTAGCAGTGACAATTGATAAAAAAGTAAAAATTTGAAATATGTAACCAAAAATTCACTTCTCTTTGTTACTATCTATGAACAACTCAGGAATTCTGTGCTTACCATATTAGCTTTATTAATACAAATAAAATAGCAAAATGTTTTTAAAAACTCATTTTAAGAAATATTCTTTCAATCCTAAACTGTATCATGGCCTTCAAGACAAACTAATGTCTTTGCTTTCTCTGCCAAAATATCAATTATCTAACCTTATGCCCCATGTCTTGTGACAGCTCAACACCAGTTCTCCTGCATTTTTTAAGCTGAATACTTTTCTATCAAGTTGTAATCGCATACCAGCTGTTTCCCTTGCTGTAGTATAAAAAGCAAATGTACAATGCAGGGTGCCATCTACTGAAACATGAATGCACAGACTAACTAGTAAAAGAACAAGAGATATAATAGAGAAAAAACTAACAAGCCTCAGAACTGATGCACTGCTCAGCTACACAGGAATTCTACTTGCAATAAATGAAATTGTTTAATTTGTTGCATTTAGTAACAACTATAACTGAGATCATGATGTGAAATAAAATACAATGTAGAACATAAGTGAGATTATAATTAAAAATTGTCAGCTATGCCTAGTTTTTCCCACTACTAAAATATACCACAGACTGACTATTGCCTTTTTTGCATGATGATAAAAGTCTGTATCCTATAAGAGTACTTAAAGTCAAAGGGCATTAATGAAGTGTTTTTTTTAAATTTAAATATCTCAAGGCAAAGAGAAATCAAATATTTGCAAGTTATATAGACATTTACATTAATCTGTATTTTCATGAGCTTGTTTATTGTAAAAATTATATATTTTCTTTTGCTTTCAGGCATTAAATAATTTTTTTTAAGTAAAATAATCATTATTTGATAGAACCTGAATTTAAAACGGAGGGCAGTAGTGATGGGGGGGAGGCTATAAGTAGTCTGTGACCTTTAGAAATATTAAGATATTTACTGAAATCATCCATGTGCTGACTACTTAAAAAAATATATTAGGCTGCTTATTCAGTGCCAGATTAGCAAACAAAACCAAAACCAAAACCAAACCCTACAGATCTATGTACTATGTAACTGAGAATGTAATAGAACTATTAGTTGAAAGACAGTTTACTTATTTGGCTAAATAGAAATACTATGGTACAATTATTTACTTATGGAAAACTGTGCATTCTTATAAAGATGAGTATGATATACACAGACTTTTAAACTTAAAAAAATTGTTTCACAGTATGAAATTTAATGAAAAGTCCTATTGTAATACTGATAATCCTATTATAATACTGATGCTGGTAAACAAGATTTGAAAAAGGCATTTAAGAAAGTGACACCATGATAAGGATAAGGCTTACATGTATTTTAAAATCTGCCATAAATTTTCAAGTGCTTCATAACAGGTTTATCATATTCATCTTACATAATTTCATGGCATTTATTAAAGGACTTGCATGTTTTATTGAAGCCTCAATGTTGGCTAGTCATTAGTTTAAAAAAGATGTCCAATAATCTGAAAGAGACACATATCTGTGCATGTATGGCAAAATGTGTGTTCACACATAATAATACATTTGTTAATGCAAAACAGTTACCTGCTGTGGTCCTCTGATAGCTTTTCCCGGGGAATCAAGTGAGGGAAAAGGTGCCTCAGAAGGGTCCAAAGGTGGGAATGTATTTACATATAACGCATTATGGTCTCCAGGTGGCAAACAAGCCGCTCTATCCAGAGTTGTCCTGATACAAGTGTTTACAAGATTTGATGGTTTTGTTTTGTCGGCTGTTTTAAGGTTTTGTATAGCTGAAGCTATGGGGTCAATTCCTTGAATTTCAAACAAAGTTTCTTCTGTCTTAACAAAGTTGCCTCTGAGCTCCATATTAAATTTATCTTGGCACACTGCCTCAGATGTGGGGGGAATAAAGATGCCGGGTCTCTCTGGAGTGCTATGTAAGAAAGTTGAGTCACTGTCCATAGGTGGAAACTTGACATTGAATTTAGAAAGTGATTCAAAAGAGGTGTCTTCCTCATCACGGCCCAGTCCTCTTGGTGTGACAGAGGCGATGCATGGGGCACCTCTATTTGTATTATCTTTAGTCTGAGGTTTAAATAGTGGTTCTTGTTTATCTGTTTTATCTGTACACTGTATAGGCATGGAACACTGTGTTTCTGCAAGGAAAATAACACAAAAGAGAAACAGTTGTATTCAAATCACTCTGATTGTATTCAAATCACTCTTAAAAATCGATCGGCTTTGGACAGATGAGTGTTATTTTTTCTACTGATTTTTATAGTAATTGAAGACAACTGGAATTTTTACATTTGCTACCATCTTACATAGAATATTAGAAGTCTCCAGTGGAATATAGCTTATTATTCACAATTTAACTACTTTGTCTTTTCCTAGGTCTTGTGCTGTAAGCTTTGCATCTTGTTCACAGTTATACTGATCTATACTTGAAAAACATTTGCTTGTAATGTATACATTTAAACATTTTGTCAGTAATGGAAGTTGCAACTATGAGTTTGCTTAGACAAATAAACCATTAAAGGGAAAATTCCTACTAGGTATATATATAAATTAGGTCATTGATTACCCCAACATCACTGTGTAACTAAGAATATCTCTAATCAGTTTAGCCATCCATTGTCTGCTCTCAATAATCCACATGAAGGATTACTGGTAGTAGGGGCTGGGGAGAAGGAAGACAGCAAAGGCGAAAGAAGCATGAAGTTGCAGGAGACGTAAAAAAAACTGCATGTGAATATATTATTTTCTCATCTTATATTTTTTAAAAAGGCCTCTGTAGAGATCAGAGAGATATCAGGTAGATACAAGGGCCTCTGTAGCTCATTTATCTGAAAGCTACTTATCTAACAAATTCAGCTCTCTAGGACATAGTCAAAAGTTAGAAAGTAAGTAGGGTTTCTGAGGAGTCAGAATTAAAGCCACAAGGTTCACAGATATATGAATGAATTTTGCTCCTATTCTCATTTTAGATTTATTCTAACAAGCTTGATGGATGTTTCCCTAGCTCATAGCTGGTTTGAAGAGCAAATTAAGAGAGATTATGAGTTGTTAACGACAGACACAGAAACAACAAGAGCTAAAAGCAAGGAAGGGGACAAGAAAAACAAAAGAGCAGATAGACGAACTCAGAAAACACTACAGTCTATATTGCTCAACTGAAAAAAAAACAATGATCACAGTACTCTCCATGTTGATAACCTGGAAACACTTAAACAAGCAAAACTATGCTCTATAACATCCTTTCAAGATAGCAGTGAAGTTGTTAATGTACGTATTTTTATTCAATGAATAAATGCTAAATATTTTTTAAATTGGCAGTTTAAAAAGATTATCATCAGTAAAGTTGCACATTCAAAATGGAAACTTTACCAATGATGCAAGTTTAAGTAGACAGGATTACAGAGCACCTTGCAAAGTGTTTCCCCAGGTTACTAGGCACTTAACAAATGTTAGATTCTTGAAATTCCTTTGGTCTTGACAGTCTCATGACCCCTCTCTCTGTTTTGCCCCTGCAGATTGCAATACAAGATATTTTCTGTTTGAATATGATGTGTAGTACAATGCAACCAACTTCTTTGGTTCATCCTGTTATATACCTATGGCCTTTCTTTCATCCATGCTATCCTTTCTTATTGAATATAACCTTTGAACTGAGATCCAATCTATTCTCTTCATTGCAACTTCCCCTCCATTCCTCCTTCTCAAGAATACTAATACTAAATACTAATATGGTCATGCTACCTTCCTAATAAAACCTTCTGATGGCTCTCCAAGGCCCTCAGACCTTAGAAAAGGCATATAAAGTCGTTCATAATTAGCCCCTGGTCACCTCTCCATGTTCATCTTTCACTCCATACTCCAGCTAAAATGAGCTTTGTACCGTTCTCCAAAACAGCTATATTCTTTTATCTTTGTACCTTTACACATGCTGTGCAGACTGCCTGAAGTGTCTCCTCCCATTACTTTCATCTACCTTTTATTTGTCCTTCATATCTTGGCTTGGACACAAGTGTCTCTGATGACTCTCCTATGATCCTTGGGTGTCCTGAGGACTGAACACTCTGTTATACAGTCATGCATTGTTTAATGATGGAGATATGTTTTGAGAAATGCACTGTTCAGCAATTTTGCTACTGTGCAGACATCACAGAGTATACTTACATGAACCTAGATGCTATAGCCTTACTACACATCTGGGCTGCATGTTGCTCCTAGGCTATAAATATGTACAGTATGTGACTGTACTCAATACTACAGGCAACTGTAACACAATGGTATTTGTGTGTCAAAACACAGAAGAGGTACAGAAGCCAGGCATGGTGACTCATGCCTGTAATCCCAGCACTTTGGGAGGCAGAGGTGAGAGGATTGTCTGAGTCCATGGATTTGAGACCAGCCTGGGCAACATGGCAAGACCTCATCTCTACAATAAATCAAAAAATTAGCTGGGCGTGGTGGTGCACACTTATAGTTCCAGCGAAAGGCTGAAGCGGAAGGATTGCCTGAGTCCAGCAGGTCGTGGCTGTGGTAGCTGTGAGCGTGCCACTGCACTCCAGCTTGGGTGACAGAGTGAGACTCCGACTCAAAAAAAAAAAAAAAAGGTACAGTACAAATATGGTGTAAAAGATAAAAAGTAGCATACCTGTACAGAGCACTTACCATAAACTGGAAGTTCTGGATGAGTCAGTGAGTGAGTGGTGAGTGAATGTGAGGCCCAGGACATTAATGTATACTACTGTAGACTTTATGAACACTGTATACTTAGGCTACACTAAATTTACAAAAAAAATTGTGTTATAAGTTACAATGTGACTAGGTGATAGGAAATTTTTTAGCTTCATTATAATCTTATGAGGCCACCGTCGTATATGTGGTCATCATTTAGCACATTAACTGTACTTCTCACATTAAAATAGGTTTTCTGAAGTCCTAAACTATGTTTTGTTTTCCACTTACCCCAGAATCCTGCCTAGTGCCTGACACATAGTATGCGCTTAATAAATGAATTCTGAACTAGTCTGTAATCTCTTCCCAAAGAGCCAGAGCCTAGGATAATAATCAACACTACTAACTAGGTACCTTGCCTGCGACCAGGAGTGGTATAGCAATAGAGATTAAGCTCAATTGTTTAGCTGGATTTCTTTCATCTCTAAGATTCCCTCTCAAGTAGCCATTTTTCCTGGCAGTAGATTTGAAAGTGGCAGAAACTCCTAGGAAATCGTACTGTTTTTGTAGATAATATTTGCTAATTGCAAATAACAAATCAGGAAAACTGTTCAGGTAATCAGATTCTGTAACACCTGAGAAGGAGGAAGACCGATCAACTGATCTTCACAAGGAGAAAAGGGTGAATGCTGAAGAATCTGGTGTTGCTGCTGCTAATGGCAACGTCTATTAACATTAACAGCATTTCTGGCTGGGTTCGGTGGCTCAGTCTGTAATGCCAGCACTTTGGGAGGCCCAGGTGAGTGAACTGCCTGAGCCTGCAGGTTGGAGACCAGCCCGGACAACTTGGCAAGACCTCATCTCTACAATAAATCAAAAATTAGTTGGGTGTGGTAGTGCACACCTCTAGTACTGTAGCAACAGAGCGATATTCCAACTCAAAAAAAATTTTTTTTGATTTTTACTTTTAAATAACCAGATGTAATTCATGAAAAAAATGCCAAGTCAGTAGAATTATATATTTCTTTTTTAGTACTTTTTTTCCTACTCATCCACATATGGCAATAGCCTTGAGAAAGTATAAAGATAAAATGTATGTTTACACAAATATGTTTTTAAAAAAGGGTTATTTAGTTCCCAAAGTAGTGTCCTATTTCAATGGAGATTAGGAGAGAAGAATATAGGATTAAGGGTTCAAACTACGATCAGGTCTTTTTCTTTTGTCAGTATACAAGGTAATTATACTGAGAAGTGTTCTAAATGAATAGCCTGTAATTAAAATCTGGAAATCTGAATATGTTTCTCGTTTTACTGTTTTCCTTGCAAAAATAAGTATTCTTAAAACAGACTAAGTAGAAAAGATATTTGCTCACCTGATCAAATTTCTCAATATGTGTCAGGATGACAAGTGCTTTCATGTGACTCATTTGAGTTTTAAGTTTTCTAAACTTGGATTTCTAGTACCATTAGGAATCTTAGTTAAACTTAAGATTTAAACTTCTTTGTGTACCAATTTCTTCATATATAAAGTGGGGATAATAGTAACTGCCTCAGAATTACTTTGAGTATTAAATTAATTAACACAAATATAATGATGATAACAGTACATGGCACATAGAAATGTTGTTTTTTATTTTTCTTTTGTGTTGGAGTCTCACTCTGTCACCCAGGTTGGAGTGCAATGGCATGATCACAGTCACTGCAGCCTTGACCAACTGGGCTCAGGTGATCCTTCCACCTCAACCTTCCAAGTAGCTGGAACCACAGGCATGCACTACCATGCCAGGCTTATTTTTTGACTTATTGCAGAGATGAGGTGTCATCAAGTTGCCCAGGCTGGTCTTGAAACCACTGGCTCAGGCAATCCTCTTGCCTCGGTCTCCCAAAGTGCTGGGATTACAAGCTGAACCACTGCACCCAGTCAAAACTCAACAAAAATAAAATTTTAATAAAAAAACAACAAAGGGACAATAATCACATACCTTTTTGGAATATATTATGCAAATTGTATTTGAAATAGTTCTTCTATATATTTATACAATGTAGCAAATATACTTGGAAACCCCAAATAGGCATCTTTTTAAAAGACATTTTTTCTCTCTCCTTTTGGTCTACTACTCTGTCAGAGCATACTATTTGATAATTTGGTTCCTCTTTGGACCCAGCAACTTTCAGTGGAGTCTGTAGCTCAAAAGATCTAAATATTTTGAGAATAATGTACTTATCTGTGATAAGTATATTCATTTACCTATGTATATATCTTTTTATATAAAGCATAAGAACAGTGTTAGGAAGCAGTTTTAGTAGAGAAGAAATTGAAGTTAAACACTCAGTGTTTTAGTTGACAGATACATACTCAGTTTTAGACCTGGGCAATTTAAAAGTGGTCAAAGTATTCCGCCATTGATAATGAGCTAAGGTCTCTGTATAACAAAGAATATATCACCATTATAATGCTTTGAAAAGATGTTGATGAATGCTAGAAAGAAAAGAATGTTTATGAATTCTAGGTACTACATCTCTACAGCTAACATATCTTAAATAGAAATAATTCATTTACTTCAGAGGCACCTAGTATCTTTAGTCTGTACAAAAGACCAATTCTCATGAAAATGACAAATATTAAATAGAAGAAATAAAGTTGTTTTGGGAAGGTGGGGAAACAAATTATGTCTCTCTACAAAGATTGTTTTGTTTCTCTAACATCACATTGTGTAACTTTTCTTAAAAGAAAACAGTGGCAGTAGCAAAAAGTGAATTTATGTTATGAAATGATTTTAAATAGCCTAGCTGTAAGAGCTGTAAGAAACAGAAAGTGATCTTTAATTAAAAGGGTGCTGGTCAGCACTGCTACAACATCTCTAAGAATGAAAACTGTCAGTCATATCTCTTGGGAATTACCTGCAGAATAGCTCAAATCACAAGGGTAAAAAAGAATTTATCATTATAAATGATCAGTTTACATTCCTTTTGTTTACAGAAGTGTTTGATTGTCTGACTCAATCTCTCATATTGAACTACTGAAGCAAATACCAGGAAGCCAGTCTGGGATTTTAGGGAAGGGTGGAGCTTTAAACAAATATACTGCAACACGTGTGTAAAACAGATGTTCCTTCTAAGTTGTCTTTTATGTTAAATTTATGTTTTGTGCCTTCAACAGAATTGGCACTTAGGAAATGTGAGGGCTGCATTTTTTTTTCTTGAACCAAATTATAAAAATCTATCTGGGGTCAGGCACAGTGGCTCGTGCCTGTAATCCCAGCACTTTGGGAGGCCAAGGTGAGAGGGTTGCCGGAACTCATGGGTTCAAGACCAGCCTGGGCAACTTGGCGAGATCTCATCTCTACCATAAATCAAAAAATTAGCTGGGCGTGGTAGCGTGTACCTGTGGTTCCAGCTACTTGAAGGCTGAGGTAGAAGGATTGCCTGAGCCCAGCAGGTCGAGGCTGCAGTGGCCATGAGCATGCCACTGCACTCCAGCCTGGGTGACAGAGTGAGACTCCAACTCAAAAAAAAAAAAAAAAAAAAAAAATCTATCTGGAGGTTGGGGTGAGAGGAGATTGCTTGAGCCTAGTAGTGTGTCAAGATCATGCCTGTGAACAGCCATTGCACTCCAGTCAGGGCAACATAGTGAAATCCTGTCTTTAAAAAAAAAATCTATCTTTAGTGTATGCGATGAACTTTCAGGTAGAAGTTAAAAACAAACGCTGATGTTACAATTTTACTTAGCTCATATTATATGATAGTATGTCTTTGAGGTCCCTTATTAACATATGAATTAATGTTTAATAAGACACCCAAATAACAACTGAAAACTCTGAGAGATATATCCTATATTTATGTTGTAATTTTTAAGGTGGAATTTTTCGTTAAGATGATTAGTAATCTTGTCTTTCAATTCAGTCTACATACAATGAAGAAAAAGCCAAGAATACATATGTAATACATTGTAGAACTTAAATAGCACTTACTCTTTCAAGTATAAGTGGGTGAGGGATAAGTAACAGATCCTTAGCACTTAATAACCATTTGGAAATATATATATTAAAAAATAAATAAATTTCAACCAATAAAATTAATATTACTGTAAGTTAAATCAAACCTTACCTGTTGCAATGTCTGGTATATTAAGCTTGCTTAAATGGTCTTTTTGTACTTTTGCTAACATGCATATTCTATGAAATTCTTCTTTTAGATCCCAGAAGGTCTTCTCTATATTACCCCTAAAAAAACCCCAGAAAACAAAACAATGCTTTAAAAATATAAGGGTATAACCTTAAGTATTTTTTTATCATAATTAAACTTATATAGTACTGTTTTATGTACCACAAAATAATCATTGAAAACTTAAAAGTTAAACAAATTATTTTAAATTCCTAGAAAACATCCCAAAATACAATTTTGGAGACCAGAAACAAAGTAAGTGACATATTAAAAGTTCTAATACATATAATACACACTAGTGTATCTACTTATTCATAAATCACACTGATGCTGGTTGTCTTATTCTCACATTAGAAATTTCAACGCATTGACTTTTGTCCTCTGTAAACATCTTAAATAGAAAATTAAATATTCCTCACTTTGGTAAGGTTCACATTAGGACCCATCCATATAAAACAATAAGGTCATAATACTGGTCTTTTGAAATAGTAGAACTTCAGATAATTCAGTTTTTAGATCCAGCTCTGCTGTGAACCGCGTGACTTATTTAAGGTCATTTTAATATGAGGATTCTTGAGTTGGTCGCTTCCAGTTCTAAAAGGTTGCTGTTTTCTTACAATTGCTAAAATTTTAAAATATATAAACATAAAACATATTTCAATATTTATGCTTTTTAAGAGTTGGCAAAAAGGAATGTAGAGCTACCTTTCATGGAGCAAAGGAAAGCCAAAATTCCTTGGTGAAGTTTCTTTTCTAGGAGAAGAAATTTCTTGTCGTCTTACCTTAAGGATACAAAATGATTACTACTTTAAATTGCTTCCAAATGGAAATGAGACTGAGTTAGCAGAAAACACAAAGGTAAATTTTAATTTATCTTCCTTATTGAAAAGTAAGTTCAGGCAGCATATATATGTATATAATTTTTTTTTTAAGTGAGATCAAGGAAAAAGGAAATTAAAGATAGAAAGTGTGAAAACATGAAGTATTTCTGGTAACTTCTTCAATTACTATTTCCAGTAGTGGTAATTAAAGGAATTTCTCAACTTCAATTATTGATCAAAATTGCTACTTTTATCACCAAACACCTCATATGACCAGAAACTTTAGAGGCAAAAAAAAGTCTGTTTACTTCTTTTGATATTCTAATAATGGCCTATCTATTTAAGTCAATGTGTTTATCTTTTGTTATAGATTATCTGCTGAGGAATGCACCTGCATTAGTAGAAGAAAACCAGGCTACAGCTCCTTATCATTTAGCAAGCATTTAAAAGGTTTATAAAGATAGTGCAATTATGTATTTAAGCTGGTTCATCACAAGTTCTTGCCTTTCACTCCCACCCTGTGGCTTACAATGGTATTACATTTATTCTGACATTCAAAAATCAACATTAAAGAACATGTGATAAACTATTCTATGGTAGATTTAAAAAAATATCTTAATCATAACTAGAAATCTTTTTGTACTTTCAAATGCTATACACTGACAAGTATGGAGGTTTGGAGAATCCTAATATGATATAGTAATAAATTACAACTCATCCAAACTGATCATTTTTTCTTTTACTTTTTTTTTTAAATATAGAGACAGGGTCTTGCTATGTTGCTTAGGCTGGTCTTGAACTCCTGGCCTTCAGTGATCCTCCTGCCTTGGTATCCCAAATGTGCTGGGATTACAGGCATGAGACACTATGCCCAGCCTAAAACTGATAAGTCTTTTTTTCTGTGTCGGAGTCTCACTCTGTTGCCCAGACTGGAGTATAGCGGCACACTCACGGCCACTGCAGTCTTGACCTGCTGGGCTCAGGTGATCCTTCAGCCTCGGCCTTCCAAGTAGATGGAACTACAGGTACACGCTACCATGGCCAGCTTAGTTTTTGATTTATTGTAGAGACGAGGTCTCACCAAGTTGCCCAGGGTGGTCTGGAACCTGTAGGTTCAGGCAATCCACTCGCCTTGGCCTCCCAAAGTGCTGGGATTACAGGCTTCAGCCACCGTGTCTGGCCTAAACTGATAATTCTTAAGTTCAAATCCTAACCAGTACACATCTATCTTTAGGGATATTTAGATTTTATTCAATTAAGGTCATTGTGGCTATTATTAAAATGACTTTACTTCATTTTTTCCTTATCACCTGAGTACATCTCTTTAATCTTTCTTTTTAAAAGATTTATTAGGAGTCTTATTTGTTCTTTAAGACAAAACTTGTGTTGTTTTTCTTAAAATTAATATCTTCTCCAAGTATTTCAAGTTATTGCTCTAATTTCCCAGCTTTTTCTAAATAAATACTTTAAATATATGGAGTATTATTACAGTGAATTGCAATTAGTAAAATAAAATCTTTGCAATCCAGTTTGTGATTATATATATTATACTGTCAGACTACAGTAAAATAAAGATGATTTTGCTGCTACATGCCATTTGTCTAACAAATATTTAGGTCATGTCTTCTGGATTACAACTGTTTTATTGAGCTTTATAAAGCAGTCACATTAAAACACATTTTCACATTCACAGTTTGTTTTTAAAAGTGGTAGACAAGGTTTTTCTATGGTGTCATGTGCAATTAGAACACTCATTGGATTTTAGTGTGGACTAGGAAGAAAGGCAACATTTTAAAGCTAGCCAACCAGTAAGGATATTACATGAATTAAGACAAACTTTAAAAATATTTTATTGTTATATTTATATCAACAAAATCAGAGAAGAGGTATATTAAGAGAACAAAAACATTTGAAAATTTAATATGTTAAACACATCATAATAAAATAAACAATTATATTAAATGAAATGACCTCATTATCTTTTGAGAAGCTTGAAAGAACCAAAAAGAAGCACTCTGTGGTTTTAGCCTAGCACTGAGGTTAGTTCAGAAAGTGGTGAACTAAAGTCTTAATTTTGATATAAACTAGGAATGATGACTTCTGAGGTTAAAGAAATATAAAAACTAATGGGGATGGGGAGGGGTGAAGGAAAAGGTAGGAGAAGAATGATAAGCATGTTTGGCTTGGTAAATAATTGGTGTCAACATATTTCTGTAATGTTTGAATTTGATTAACTAGTGTGGGTGAATTAATCAAGAATAGATTCCTTGGGTGTATCGGCAGAGGGTAAAGGGAGGATTCGCTTATTAAGGGATTTCTATGAAGTATCTAAACTAAGGTCTTTGGCTTCTCTGGGGTTAGAAACACAGCTCTGCATACTATTATTATTATATTATTGTTTTTATTATTATTGAAGAAAAGTGTTAGTGGTTGTACTAAGTAATACATCGTCCCTTCTATCATTCACACCAAATACATCTGTTAATATATTTCAAATGAAAATTTTGTGTCTCCAGCATCCAAGAAAAAAATTTCAGAAAGGAACCTCTTAACATGTTAACAAGGTAAGCAGTTTTCTGACAGATGTTCTGAAGTAGGATTTACTTAGAATGGGTACATGTTGATGCTATTTTCCATTTTAGCAGTCTGACACAACTTTCTGAAAACAATCATTAATTTTTCAAGGGATTTAGAATTAGTATAGCCAATAGCAACTTCAACACTTTTTTCAGAAACTCAGATTTTCTCTTTTTTTTTGAGTAGGAGTCTTACTCTGTTGCCTAGGCTGGAGTGCAGTGGCATGGTCATGGCTACCACAGCTTCGACATGCTGGACTCAGGCAATCCTTCTGCCTCAGCCTTCCAAGTAGCTGGAGCTACAGGCATACGCCATCACACCTGGCTAATTTTTTGATTTTATTGTAGAGACGAAGTCTTGCCATGTTGCTTAGGCTGGTCTTGAACCCCTAAGTTCAGGCAATCCTCTTGTCTCCGCCTCCAAAGTTCTGGGCATTACAGGCATGAGCCACTGTTCTGGGCTGAGACTTTCTTTTTAATACTTTATCTTACTTAATGAAGATTAATTTGTTGAGCATCCCAGAGAGTGAATAAACATTAGAAAGAGATAACTTGTATTTTCCTTTCTATTCTCAAACAGGATGGGGGAACACCCCCAAAAACCAGAATTGTGTTTTTGGAGGACAGATTCCTTATAGTACAGGCTTCCCTTGCTAGGTAAGTGTTTTAGGAACCTATAGAAATGTGTACCAGCCAGCATTGTTGTGAGAGGTTGGATTTAGTGTCAGCGAATTTTTTTTGGGGGGGGGATTCTTGCAACACAAATGCCCGTTTCAAGATGGGTGATTTGCGATCATACCTGCCCACACTGTGCTAAGTTTTCCAGCAGTTTTACACCAAAAATGGCATGACCGCCATGCCCTACCCTCCCTATGTACCCAATCTTGCCCCAAGAGACTTTAAAAAAATTTTTTTAAACCAGAGATGGAAAAAGTCCTCAAAGGGAAACGTTTCTCCAATGTGGAAAAGGTGAAACAAAAAACGGCAGAAGCATTAAAACAAATTGACAAATCCCAAAACTGTTTTGAGCAGTGTAAAAGGCATCTTGATAGGTGTACTGCATCAAACAGAGCATTTTGAAGGTGACTGACATTTAAACATATAAGAATAAATACACAATTCTTTGTAAATCAATTCTGGGTTTTTTTGTTATTTTTGGTGTGGTCCCCTTGTATTATCCAGGTGGGTACTGTACTGCAGGAAGACGAAGCTACTGTAATTTCAAATAAGCAAGAAAAATTTGAACATTAAATTTTAGGAAAGCCGGGCTCGGTGGCTCAGCCTGTAATCCCGTGCTTTGGGAGGCTGAGGTGAGTAGATTGCCTGAGCCCGCGGGTTTGAGACTCGCCTGGGCAACTTGGCAAGACCTCATCTCCAATAAATAAAAAATTAGCCGGGCATGGTAGTGCGCGCCTGTAGTTCCAGCTACTTGGAAGGCTGAGGCGGAAGGATTGCCGGAGCCCAGCAGGTCGAGGCTGTGGTGGCCGGGAGCGGCCACTGCACTCCAGTCTGGGTGACGGAGTGAGACTCCAACTCAAAAAAAAAAAAAAAAAATTTTAGGAGTTTTTAAGCATTAAATCATTCAACAAATGAATTTATTTTGAGGTACTGACTTAAAATACTTAACATCAAAACTGTTCCAAGTACTAGTTTGGAAATGCTTAACTTGTGGAATGAATGCTGAAATAAGAGTTTTACAAGTCATACTTTTCATATACACTTCCAGTATGTCTCTGGATAAGTCATTCAACTAAATCCATTAAGATAAACACATCTGAAACAGTTGGAAGATGTTGTAAAATGTTTCCTTAAATTTCCTCTTATGTGAATTGGGAGAATTTGATTTAGTCTAAGTCAATTTAAGCTTCTCATAGATTGGTATTACATAAAATATGTTCAAGGGACAGCTGAATATTCAATGATATATAAGAAGGAGGAAAAATGGTTAACATTTCATTAGTCCAACACCAGGTTTATTCTTAGTGCAAAGATAATGGAAAATATTTTTGTGTTGTACTTTAGGATCTGTTAGATATCAATCTCTCAAAGAAAGAAATGTATATTTTCCTTAATGCCTGCCTTTGTTATAGTGAGTACTAAAAGCAAAAGTATTTTATTTCTTTTATAAAATAAATTGAAGAATACAGAAAAGCAGTGAAAATTTTTAAGCAATTAAAGTCATAAAGTAGCCTGGCTCGGTGGCTCAGCCTGTAATCCCGGGCCTTGGGAGGCTGAGGTGAGTGGATTGCCTGAGCCCGCGGGTTCGAGACCCGCCTGGGCAACTTGGCGAGACCTCATCTCTACAATAAATCAAAAAAATGAGCCGGGCGTGGTAGCGCGTGCCTGTAGTTCCAGCTACTCGGAAGGTTGAGGTGGAAGAATTGCCGGAGCCCAGCAGGTCGAGGCTGTGGTGGCCGGGAGCGGCCACTGCACTCCAGTCTGGGCGACAGAGTGAGACTCCAACTCAAAAAAAAAAATAAATAAATAAAATAAAATAAAGTTATAAAGTTTGTAAAAATGATACTGGCTAACTTATTAATATAATGTATAATATAAATTATTTCATATGCACTAAACTTTAGAAGGTTAATATTAAGCAAAGAAGGTAAGTTTTCAATAAAATGCATTTGGACTATTGCAATGTTCATATCAGACTCCCTGGAAACTTTAATTGGGATCCTTGCATGCAAAATAAATATTACTTTTAGGTGTCTCAGGTAACTGAGTGTAGTCAATACTTTATTTAGTTTCTAGATAAAGTTCAATAGAATTATGCTCTTTAAACAGAAAAAAGAAGTATGCTCTTAATTGGAACAATGAACCAAGAAATAAACCAAGGTGAGATGGCATGAATTGGTAAAGGGAATCTAAACTGTGAAATAGTTATAAATACTAGTTTGATAAAATTCACTACAGAAAAAGGAAAAATAAGCAGTGGAAAAAGAAACTGAAGATAATGATTCACTTACATTTTTGAAATCTAAGAATGAAATCCTAAAGGAGAAGCTGAGGTTGAATATTTCCATATCACTTTTAGATATACTGAGACAAAAAATGTTGAGTCAAGCTGGATATGGTTGAATTAGGGAAAAAGTGAAAAACAGCTGCGAGAAAACATTAAGGTCGAAAACAGAACCAGAAAAAAATTACAAAGACAGATTTGATAAGAAGAAATATAAAAGCACAGTAAAATAAGAATTAGGACAAAAGAGTAAAAATACAGAAAATTATATTTAAACTGTAAATTTTTATGGCCATGTAAAATTTACAGCTTTCTAACCCTCATTAACATTCCTGAAAATCTAGCGAAGCAAGAGAAACACAAATCCTAGGAGCCTTGTCTGTTCTGCCTGATACAGTGTGCTAGGCAAACCCACTGCCAGTGTGGGAAAAATTCCAGGGCAAAATGGGATCCATCCCAGAGTTCTGAAGGAAGTGGCAAGAAAATAAACAATATAAAAATAAAATTAAACACCCCAATTACTTCCAAGTTCTTTACAGGGTTCTGGTTGAACACAAATTCCCCCAAAATCTCTGTCAACTCAATGCTACCATAAAACATATTCTTAAAAAAAGGATAAAATCCTTTACCAGTACTACCACAATTACTATAATTTCAATTCTACTAAAGTTAATTTGAAGTACAGTGAGATTAATATTTTCCTACTATCTGTCTACTATACCATCTAAAAAAATTGATTTGGGAAAATCATTTCCTTCAACCACAAATTTAACGTTATACTGTTACCATGATGAACAAAAGGTATCTTCTTGAAAATAGCTTTGATTTAAGCAAATTGCATGTCTTAATTATTTAACTAAGCCACAATTTTTTTTTTTTTTTTAAGTTCAGGGTCTTGCTCTGTTATCCAGGCTGAACTCAAGCTCCTGGGCTCAAGTGGTCCTCTTGCTTCAGCTTCCCAGGTAGCTGAGACTATAGGCACATGCCACCACACTTGGCAAGCAACAACATCTTCTGAATTAAGTACTTAACATTTTAAAATTTGCTTTGGAGAGATCAAATAATTTGCCCAGAGTCCAGCAGGTGGAGTAACTGTGATTGGAAAACACGCCTTTCTGCCTCAGCCTTTAACTATTGGGCCAGAGAAGCTAAGTGGTACAGTTATCCAGCACAAGCAGGGAGATAAAGAACAGTAACATTTACATACTACACCAAGGCAATCTAATTTTAAGATTTTAAAACCTGCCTTCTCACTGAGAAGCAGTTACAGGCCAAGTTTTGATGTTTAAATATTGCCTGAGGTGAAAAACCCTTTGGTATGTAGTGTGTGTATGTGTGTGGGTGCGTGTGTGTGTATGTGCGTGCGCACATGTGTGCACACGCTTAAGGATGTACAGTACAAATAGAAATTTACATCCCCAAGTAACTTAAGATAGATTTACTCAAGTTCTGCCAAAGCAAACACTTGTTGACATAGGTAATTTGGCAATGCTTTTAAAGACAAAATTTCAAAGTTTAAGTATTTTTCAAACTTGGTATGGAAGTTTAAGTATTTGACAAAGCATGACAATGGATGGAGTACCATACTGTTGATTCTATTCTCTCTCAAAACTTTATCTTTCTTCCTGGTTCCTCAACTATCTTTTAGTAGAAGACTATCTTTTAGTTAAAAGTCCTTGTCTGATAATTTCAGTATTTAGATCATCTCAGGGTTGGTATCTGTTTCCTTGTAACTGGGTCACATTTTCTGGGTTCTTTTTAAGCTGAGTGATTTTGGGCTGTATCCTGAACATTGTGAACATGTTACATGGTGGTGAAGGGTCTTAGTTTTGTTTTTACAGGCAATTAACTTGGTAAGCTCAGACTATCACTCCTACAGAGTAGCAGCTCAGATCTCAGTTCAGTCCTTTGAGCCTTAGTTGCAAACTGCTTTCAGCTAGTCCTGCTAACCTGAGAGAGCCAGAGACTTGAGCTGAGTTTAAACACAGAATTTAGGGTTCTCATTCCCTGGAGCACCTTCCCTTACTCTCTGGTAACCATGAATTACTGTGTGCTCATTCTTCTTCCTGGTTCGTCTAGCCACAATGACAGTGGGCTTTCTGTCACTGCTGTGCCTTCACTGCAGCTGTGGCCACCATCAGGAAAAACCACAGAAAACTGGGAATTCACTCCGAGCCAATTACTTGCTCCACATTTTTTATTCCCCTCCAAGATGTGCACACATTGGTGTCCAAAGTCTTCAGGTAGTTGTTTTTTTGTATGATGTCCCGAATTTATAACTGTTATTTGTTTGTTGCTCAATCCTCCATAATAGAACCTGAAATCCTGAAGTCTGGTTTTCATCCTTCCATTCTTCTGGGATATCACCATGATTTTCCAGAGATGTCTTATTCACCAATCCAATGGCTTTTTCTAAAGCCCACATTCTGCTTAATTCAGCATCTCATTCAGCAGCATTTCTACTACTGACCAGCTTCTCCTTGAAACTTTTTTTGGCTACCTGTATAATATGACATTTCCTAAGTTTTGGTATTGACACTGTTCCTTCTTTTTCCTAGGTCATAAACCTGGTTCAGACCTATATACAGTGCTCTTCCTATACCGTTCTTTAGTTAAATCATTTACTTTCACATAAACTCTACTAAGTATTCATTTTCTAAAGTCTGTTACTTTCAGGCCCAGCCTCTCTCTCAATAGCCATTATCAAGTTTCAATCGCTCCTATACATTTTCACTTGCTTTAGCGTCTACTCTAGACTACTAAGTTTTAAAAGACACATAACCACCTTTTCCTCAACTTCTATTTTCCATTTTCCTTTTTTGATGAAAGGCCTTTTTTCTTAACATCACAAAAATCTTAGGGTAGGTTAAACCCTAAATAAACTGAGATTCGGCTTTCCTGGAGTAGTAAAATTGAAAACAAAACAGGGGTCTCACTAACTTGTTTTTTTTAACCAAGAAAGAACTTAGTAAAAAAAAAAAGTTATCTGTCAAGATCTAGTATATTCTTCATGTCCAAGAAGAATGAACATATATTTATTTATTTTTGAGTTGGAGTCTTACTGTGTCACCCAAGCTGGAGTGCAATGGCACGCTTACCACGGCCACTGCAGCCTCAAACCGCTGGCCTCAGGTGATGCTTCCACCTCAGCCTTCCAAGTAGCTAGAACCACAGGCAGGCACCACCATGCTTAGCTGATTTTTTGATTTATTGTAGAGACGAGGTCTCGCCATGTTGCTCAGGCTGGTCTCGAACCCCTGAGCTTTGGCAATCCTCTCGCCTCAGCCTCCCAAAGTGCTAGGATTACAGGTGTGAGCCACTGTGCCTGGCCAAACAATTATTTTGGAAAAAAAAAGTAGGAAGGAGAGCTTTAGATTCAGTTTTATTAAAAAGTTATCACTTTGTCCTTAAGATGAGAAACAACAGCTGGGGACAGAAATGAGGACTATCAGGTTACAGCATAGATAAAAAGGAGGGAGGAGAGAATGTGCAACAGCAGCAAGAAGGAAACAAAAAGATTTACTGTGGCCATTCGGCCATCCAGCAGAAATACTGTCCAGATGCAAGTTCCAGGGAATATAGACAAGTCAATGGCCACTATAGTATTAGTAGATAAAAGGTCACTGGAAACATGCTGACCTTAAACAGTGAAGAGCAATTAAGGGTAGAAATAATGGGGCAAATCCATCAAATATGGAATTTTGGAATAGAGAAAACCACTAATAATCAGCACAATAGGGAAGAAACAACAGAAGATACCTGTCTAAGAATTATTATCCCTTTTGGAAAAGGGGATAAAAATCACTGGTTAATGACACAATGTGTGGTAATTACTTTACAATAGTTTTATTTAGGATTCTGAGATGGAAAGAAGACTAACTGGCAAAGAAAAATCTTTCAAGGAATAACTTACATAACATAGCAAGACCACCCAAGCAAGCAACAGAGAAATTCGGAGAGTGTAACATATTAGGTGCAAATGAAAAATTATGTGAGCCTTCACTTCCTCTACCCACAAATTCTAGCAGTATCCTAGAGTGGACTACAAAAGTAATAAAAAGATGTCGAAATACAACATTGGGAAAAGTTTAGCTAAAGATCCTATACAAACAAAGTTAAATGGTTTTCTTACTGTTGATTTCAAATCCTAATTACATTCTGTGCCTTTTATAAATTACCACACCAAGTACATAATAGATAGCACCTCATGGGTCTAGCGTTCTATAGAATATACTACAAAATGCATGAGGCAGACCTCTATTGCCATAGTGTCTTTTAACAAGTTAGCGTCAAAATTCAGAATATGCTCTAGATTTAATAGATACAGATAAGTAATTTACAAGCATCACAACTTAAAGTATGAAGGTGTAAAATAATTAATTACCCAATAACTGTAAAAAGAACTGATGAGCACTACAACATCCATGTACTAATAAAGGTTCCTGAGGAGTTGTTAGAGTATTCTCAGAGCATGAAATGTTTTCAGTAGGATGAAAAGTAACTTAGAAAAGGTGTGAGATTATATATATATGCATATGTAAATAATCTTTTTTTTTTTTCCCCTTTTAAGACAGGGTCTCACTCTGTCACCCAGGCTGGAGTGCAGTGGCATGATCACAGCTCACAGCAACCTTGAACTCTGGGCTCAAGTGATTCTCTTGCCTCAGTCTCCCAAGTAGCTGGGATTATAGATTTGAACCAGCATGCCTGGCTAATTTTTTTTTCCTATTTTTTTTTTTTTGAGTTGGAGTCTCACTCTGTCACCCAGGCTGGAGCGCCATGGCAAACTCATGACCACCCCAGCGTAGACCTGCTGGGCTCCAGTGATCCTTCCGTCTCAGCCTTCCAAGTAGCTGGAACTACAGGTGTGTGCTACCATGCCCGGCTAATTTTGTGATTTATTGTAGAGACGAGGTCTTGCCAAGTTGCCTGGGCTAGTCTCGAACCCGTGGGCTCAGGCAGTCCACTCACCTCAGTCTCCCAAAGTGCTGGGATTACAGGTTAAGCCACCGAGCCCTGCTTTTTTCTATTTTTTGTTCAGAAGAGGTCTTGCTTTGCTGACCAGATTGGTCTCAAACTCCTGGCCTCAAATGATCCTACCACCTCAGCCTCCCATAGTGCTGGGATTACAGGCGTGAGCCACCATGACTGGTGCAATGTGATTTTTTTAACAGGAAATTATTATATAGTTAAACCAGTAGTTCTCAAAATATGGTCCAGCATCCTTGGTGGCTGGGGTCCAAGGATCTTTTCAGGGGATCCACTGTTGGAGAGGGAATCTGCCATGGGCCTTGAGTGTCCTGATACATTTTTGCTGAGGATGCCAAGAACACAAGGCTCTAACTTCTTTTTCCTGAAACTTCTCTTAGGCTTGTGTTTGTCGAGAGCAAACCTGAAATATATAGGTAATGTTTCCCTCTTGGACAAAAAGCAAGCCTGCTTACTGCTTGCTATAAGATGGTGGGTTCTGCAAGCTCAAAATTCCTTTTCTTTAATGCAACTCATTGCATGTACAAGCATTACCTAGGTCTACTTGTGTCACCTTCCAGGCAGGACCAATGCAAATATGTTCTTGCTGCTTACTGTACTGTGAATAATAAAGTCCTTTTTCTCTGGTCCAGTCTTGTGTTTTCTTCCAGTATCCATAAAAAATAACTGGCTAAATTATTAGTTTGTAAAATGAAATTCTAGACCTTGACATCTTTGAAGTCAGCTATTGTCACAACACTATTAAGACGTCATCTGAATTTTTTTTACCGTGTTGGCATTTACACTAATGCTGCAAAAGCATGATGAGTAAAACTGCAGGTGTCTGAGCATGTCTTAGGTCATGGTACCAAGTATAGTCACTGTATTCTTCAATACCACACACTCAGTAAAAAACAAAAGCAAAATAACAAGCCAATTTCATCTAAGAATGTCCTTAATAAAGCAGTAAAAATGATTACTTTTATTTAATTTTGACACCAAGTAAATTTTTAGCATTTTAGTGACAAAATGGGAAGTATATACAAAAGACTTCTGCTGCATACAGAAGTACGATGGTTGTCTTGAGGGGAAAGTACTTGTTTACAGTTGCAGTCTGATCCAGTCATTTTTTTAAACAGAATGCCACTGTCACTTGAAAGAATGACTGACACACAAGCTACAGTTATTTAGACAGTTATTTTCAAAAGAAAATGAAGTTAGCCTGTAACTTTAAGGAAAACAACTGACAAGATTTTTTGCTAATGATCAAATTTGAGCTTTAAAATGGAACTTTAAAATTTTGGAAAACCTGTACCTGTCACAGTAAGTCTAATAGTCCCTCAATATTTAAAATACTTTTGAGATGAGTAATCATGTTAAGTGTGAGTTTTAGATATCATATAACAAAATAAGTCAACATTTGGAAGATCTACCTGACTCAGTGAAGCAATATTTTCCAAATGACCAATTCATGATGTTACAAAATCATACATACATAAAAGACACATTCAAAGCATGAGCTAGTCAGACCAATGGCTTTTAATGCAACAGAAAATTTCATTGATATGATTTCAGATTCAATACTGCAGCTACCGAAATTAAGAAAATACCACTTATCAAGTTTTGGTGTAGTATCAAAGAAAAATATCCACAATTGCTCTAAAGACTATTAAAATAATCTTCTCCTTTCCAACTACATTATCTATGTGGGGCTAGATATTCATCATATATTTCAACCAAAAAATATCACAACAGATTGAATGCAGAAACATGTATTAACACTGTAAAAAATCCCAACAAAAACCTTCAAAACAGATTTTGAGAACTTTTAGGGTAACAGATAATAATAAGAGAAACTTGATTGTTTGTAGGTGCTATAATCTGGATGTTTGCCCCTTCCAAATCTCATGTTGAAATGTGATTCCTAATGTTGGAAGGAGGTAGGGCCTAATGGAAAGTATTGAGTCATGGGAGTAGATCCCTCATGAATAGATTAATCCCTGGAGATGGGGGGGAGGGGTAGGAAAGTAAGTGACTTCTCAATCTATTGGTTTCCAGGAGAGCTAGTTGTTAAAAAGCATCTGGCACCTCTCCCTTTTCTCTCTCTCTTGCTTCCTCTCTTACCATGTGATCTCTGTACACACTGGCTCACCTTCACCTTCTGCCATAAATGGAAGCAACCTGTGGCCCATAGCAGATGCAGAAGCCCAATTTAAAATTTTCCCAGATATCAGAATCATGAGCCAAACAAATCTTTTTTCTTTATAAACTTCCCAGCATGAAGCAACACAAACAGATTAAGACTGGGGGTGGAGGGTGGCGGGGGGAGGGCTATTCCAAATCCACTGAGGTCGAGAGAATAGTTTTTCATGCCTTGGCCAAGAAAATCAGGGTTGGCTACTTTGTGGGCTTTGAATGTTTTTTTTTTAAAGAGGAAAATGTGAGAAAGGAACAATAGGGGAAAATATTCAAGTTTTCTTATAAGTTAGGGAAGAGAATTTTAAAAATGACATATCACTTCTCATTTTTTTCCCCCAAATTATTTCCAGTTTATAACAAAGCAAAAACTCTAAAATGATATACAGAATTCAAAAACACAGACCCAGAGCAGGAAAGGGTTAGGATAAACTGAACTTTGATTCAGATTTGGATATAAAATTTCAGCACTAGAAATTTCACTGTAAATATTAAAATGCTTTGGACAGCAATATATTTTTTCCTTAGTGTTTGTGATATCTTTATTATTATTATACTTTGGAAAAAGCTGAACATTAATGAATGAAGTGGCTGAAGACTTTTTTTCCTTCTAATTACTATTCTACTAGAAAGTCTACAAAGACTAGTCTCCAAAAAGAAGTAATATAAATGTCTTATTTATTAAAAGAGAGTATATATGATCTAGTCTCTAGAGACAAAACCAGAAAGAATGAGATATTTGCTCTAAGAGGGTAAGGATTCCCTAAGGTGTTATACAAATACATGTTTTTCTCCAGTTCTCTGTAAGTGCTAGCCTAGACAATATTCATTTCTGTCTAACACAATATGAAAAGAGTCAAACATTGAAGAAATACAGAGGCACATTTTTAAAAAGTTGAACAATAAACCCAAGCAATCAAATTTATTTCAAATTTCTCTCTTAGAATAGGTGCTATGTGTTTAGATAATGTTAACCAGATATGACTTTCCCACAGAAATCATTTGATTGTTAACAAATCTTGACTAAAGGTATACATTTTAACTCTTGCTCATATGATTAAAAAATATTTATCATATACCTATAAGCTATGTTCCATTTTAAAAGCTTTTGCAATTTATATAAAACCAAGTACATGGACAATATATACAGCAGCTTAACAAACAAATATAAGTTAAGAGACTTGCAAGATAAAGTGTCTGCAGTGATGGAAAGAAGCTATGAAGGCCCAAAACTCAGATGGAGATACCTAACTGGGAGCTGCACATGAAATCCAGAGTATATGAGCTATAAACAGTGCAAAGATGGGGATACCATCCAAGACTTAGACCCATGAGACAAGGATTTTAAAAACTACAGAAGGCCAAAAAAGCAGAACAGGGTTCAAGTTCACACACCACCTGCCCGAACTGCCATACATAATAACTGAAGGAACACACCATTAGCAAATGCCACTCACTGAAGAATGGTCTACAAAATAAAGTAACAAAAAGGTAGGAAGCACTATCTTCTTTGAAGCCATGATTGTTATTTTTAAATGGTTATGGTAATTGAAAACCCTAAATTTTGGCTTTCGGTTTACATAATATTCTCCAAAGTGACCTGAAATAATTTTGGTGCTTGTCTTGAAATGATCCTCTTCAAGCCGGGCTCGATGGCTCAGCCTGTAATCCCACGCTTTGGGAGGCTGAGATGAGTGGATTGCCTGGGCCTGCAGGTTTGAGACCTGCCTGGGCAACTTGGCAAGACCTCATCTCTACAATAAATCAAAAAATTGGCTGGGTATGGTAGCGCGCGCCTATAGTTCTAGCTACTTGGAAGGCTGAGGCGGAAGGATTGCGGGAGCCCAGCAGGTCGAGGCTGCAGTGGCTGAGAGCGGCCACTGCACTCTAGTCTGGGCTACAGAGTGAGACTCCAACTAAAAAAAAAAAAAAAAAAATTATCCTTTTCCCATCAAAATCCTGTAAAACACTGAAGTTTACTTACCTTGTGTACAAATAACCAAGATAAAGGTAAGAAGTTGTCTTCTTTTCCCTAGTTGAACTAAAGTTTTGGGCCCCTTGCTCAAGCTTACCTTCAGCTCACTAGGAATTTTAATTTGTAAGTTAAGGTCCTATATGTTTTATCTGTGTCATAAAATTATAATTAGGATTTCATTTGGTCATATAGTTAGGACTTCACATTGTTTACAATGTCTGCTAATTGCTTTAGGTCTCTAATCTTTGTTTTCTCAACAAGATTATAGCTCCTTAAAAGGAATGGATGTTGTCTTGCTCTTTTTTTGTACTTCTTGCTAGTCAATGATTAGCAAACCTGGGCAAATAGGAGTTCAATAAATTCTTCTTGTCTAAATGACTGACAAATGCATTTTTAGACATTTTTAGCTTTCTTCAAATATGCCAGGGCTTCTATATTTACTTGCAATTGCCAGGTACAGCACATCTTATGTCCTTAATGTTAGCATTGATGGCAGCTCCACAGATATCACTGTTTTACTATTCTAAACTACAAAATCTTTCCTGCTCCTCAAAGTTACTGTATCTGCTGACCTAAGCACAATGGTAGTCATGTTCGAAATCTGCAAACTGTCTTTGGCATCTTTCAGTAACAACTTGTCATTATTTTTAAGTTTTTGATAAAATTAGATGAAAAAAATGAAGATGTGTAAATAATGAATTGGAAATATATAGAGAAAATCAGAAATAAAGCACAAAACTAGCTACTGGACAAAAGATCACAAACTCCATTTAGTTAGAAGTTCGCCGAGCATAGTAGTTCATTCCTGTAATCCCAGCACTTTAGGAGGCAAAGACAAGAGGACTGCTTGAATTCAGGAATTCAAGACCAGCCTGGGCAACTTGGTGAGACCTTGTCTCTACAATAAATCAAAAAATTAGCTGGGTGTGCCTGTAAACTTGGAAGGTGAGGCAGAAGGAACACCTGGGCCCAGAAGGCTGAGGCTGTGGAAGCCGTGATTGTTTGACTGTATTCCAGCCTGGGTAACAGCGTGAGACTCTGACTCAAAAAAAAAAAAACTGCAGATAAACTCATGTTTACTTCATATTTGGAGTCCTAGAATCTGAAGTAACTTTTCAACATCCAGTGATACCAATTTTGATTATCAAATCAAGACTTCAGGACAGAAGACAGGGACAGTATCTCATTGTTCTCCAGTGGTTGGAAGTGTCAAGTACACAGAAGGAATTCAGAATTACTGAATGAATGAAGAAAATAAATTTACCATATCATCAAATTCTTTTTAGCATTCTATATTATTGCTTTCTACATATTTTCTCTACATATCAAAACACTCTAGAATTTCGTAAAATGCCCCACAAAAACAAAAAGTGGTATAGAAAGATGAGGGCAAACAATGTCTGCCAAACCCTAGACACCCAAGACAGTATTTAGTTTGGAGACTAAACTACCTCCTAGAAGTAAATTATTATAAAAATCTCATTTCTAAGATTATAAAAATGATACAGCACTTTACAACCTTGGCTTTTCAAAGAGTGAATTAAACAGTGACAATACATGATCTTGTATTTATAGAATATACTTTTATTTTTATTTTTTGAGTCAGGGTATCACTCTGTTGTCCAGGCTAGGGTGCAGTGGCACAATTATGGCTCACCACAGCCTTCACCTCCTGAGCTCAGGTGACCCCTTTCTCCTCAGCCTCCTGAGTAGCTGGCACTACAGGCATGTGCCATCCAGACTGGCTATTTCTTTTTTTTGTAAAGACGAGGTCTCAGTATGTTGCCCAGGCTGGTCTCAAACTCCTGGCCTCAAGTGATCTTCCTGCCTTGGCCTCCCAAAGTGCTGGGATTATAGGGGTGAGCCACACTTGGTGGAATATTCTTTTATATTTTTCGTTAGTACTAATACAAAACTTGTTATTTAAATAATAACTGCTATCATGGACATAAGTTACTGTGTGCAACAACAATGTTCTGTAAACAAGAGAGGAATAGCCTGGATGTGGTGCTCACAACTGCAATCTGAGCACTTTGGGAGGTTGAGGTGGGAGGATTGCTTGAAGCCAGGAGTTCAAGACTAACCTGGATAAAATAACAAGACCTATCTTTACAAAATTTTTTTAAAAAATTAGTTGAGTGTTGTAGTATGTGCCCAGGAATTCAATGTTACAGTGAGCTATGACTGCACCATTGTACTCCAGCCTGAGTGACAGCAAAACCCTGTCTCTCAAGAAAAAAAACAAAGAGAGAGTGAGATAAAGAATAACTGTGCATTTTGTATTACTTGACTACCTATGTATAAATATTTTCTATTTTTATTTTTATTTATTATTTTTTTTTATTTTTTGAGTTGGAGTCTCAACTCTGTCGCCCAGACTGGAGTGCAGTGGCCGCTCCCGGCCACCGCAGCCTCCACCTGCTGGGCTCCGGCAATCCTTCCGCCTCAGCCTTCCAAGTAGCCAGAATTACAGGCATGCGCTACCACGCCCGGCTGATTTTTTGATTTTTATACCTGCCCAGGCGGGTCTCGAACCCACAGGCTCAGGCAATCCACTCACCTCAGCCTCCCAAAGGCGCGAGATTACAGGCTGAGCCACCGAGCCCGGCTCATATTTTCTATTTTTAAAGTGGATTATAAAAAAGAATTATTAACAATGTATAACAATTTCTTGATTCTCTAAGCATCGTTCAGCTATTATTCTTCTCTGAAACGTCTACATTCATGTTAGAATTTTTGAAATTACTCTTAAGTTGATAGGCTATGATATTTCTTTCCTCTGAGATTAGTAACGATAAGATTCAGTAAATTCACTTATATTAAATTCTGCCAAGTTTCCTTACCCTTCATTAATATTTCTCATATGGTGAATTAAATACTAGCCCTGCTGTCTTGATCTCTGGCACCCTCTTCTGTACACCACAAACAATCTATAATACCTGTGTTGCTTTTAAAATATATCTACAAAACTTTGATACTCTTCTCTTCAAGAGGTATAGCCCCAACAGCAGTTAGAGACTCACTTCTAATGAACAAAACAAAGTGGAAGTAAAGGTATGTGACATCAGAGACTAGGTCATAGAAAGCACTTTTCTCCCTCAGATCTCTTACTTTGAGGGAAGTTAGCTGTCAGGTTGTGAGGGGAAGCTCACATTGAAAGGCATCCTGCCAACAGTCATGTGAGTGAGCCGTCTTGGAAGTAGTCAAGCCTTCAGATGACTGCAGTCCTTGATCACATCCTGACTTCAACAACATGAGAGATCCTGATTCAGAACTACCCAGCTAAGTGACTCCTGAATTTCTGACCCATGGAAACTGAGATAATACTGGTTTTAAGCTGTTAAGTTTGGGGGTAAGTTTGGAGTAATTGATTATATATGATAGATCACGCAAAACATTGTGCAAACTACTGTGCTATATAAGAGTTGAAACTCAAGTTTTCCACTGAACTGAGTACTTCCTTCCCTAACATCCCTCCAAACTATAAGCAGAGTAATAAGGGTCATCTAATGATACAGCCTGTTTTGTCTTGACCATTTTCTGCACTTTAGAAGTCAAAGCATTTTATATGCTTTTTCTGTAGCAGTAACATGAACAGAGCCTGAACTACAAATTTCATGCTCCTTAAGCAAAATTTTCTAAACAGGTCTTCCTTTATCCCTTTTATCTATCCCTCTTTCCTCTACTTTATGTTTCAAGGCAGCCACTCAAATATCCTCTCTCAAATATTCCCCTCTCAAATATCCTAACAAAACAAAATCCTAAACAAAACTGTCTAAAGAAAACAAACCCTCAAACCACCTACCAAACAGAAGGAGGAAAAGACTGTGAGTGGTTTAGTAGTCGCTTCCTTCTGTTACTAGTTCAAAGCATTTCTATTAACTTACTAATTCATTACAGAAGCTACGTCAGTTGACTGGGAATGTGATTTCTAGAAACAGATTCGTTTCCCAGAAGACTAATAATATTAAAGTATATTAAAAATAGAAAAAACCAATCATTCTATCATCTTAAATCTCTATAAGGCTTTCTAGTTCTCATCTGTGTGGGTGAAACTGAAACCAATCAATATGGATTTTTTTCATTTTGGAAAAAACTTAATTATAACGAAATCATTCAAAGATCTTTTTGTTTCTAGTGTTTTTTTTTAACTTTATTTAAAGTTATTTAGGAAAAGATTCCACATGTATTGGCTAAAAGTGTATTAAACTATAACTCACTAAGTACAGAACAACTTACTAAGTATAGAACACATAAGCCAATGGAAAAGATTTCAATAGCTTGACTGGCCAGTATTTTTTCTAAATTAGGTCTAATATTTTATACTGAATATACAGTCAGCTCTCAAATACTCAATGTACCTAATTTATCCATTCTTTTAGAATATATTTCCTCTTTTCTTTAATCCCTTAAATACTAGTGTTCATTGGCACTTGGACTAGAGATATATAAAGAAGAGAAAACTAAAATACAATAAATTAAATTTTTATTTCATTAAATGGTTACAGTATAATAGAACTGGGTTGATAAGTCATTCAAAGCATATAAATATGGCTATAACATAAACCTTTCCCCTATTAGTAAAGACAATTAAGAGAAATAGCTGGATTTAGATTTATTCCCTACTCAAAGCTTCATTCCTTACTTGGAGCTTTTTCTCTTCTCTTACTGTCTGTCCATAACTATACTTATAATTGATGCAACATTATTACTTTTTTGGAAAATTGATTGCAAATACTGTTTACTTAAGGACAAACTGTAAGCCAGCATTTACAGTAACTCAACCATTTTACAATGTACTTTAATAGGCCTAATAACAAAATTGTATTTCAAAGTCAGAATTACTGTTTTTAAATATCTTTAAAAAAATAAACCTAAGCCAGGCTTGGTGGCTCAGCCTGTAATCCCACGCCTTGGGAGGCTGAGGTAAGTGAATTGCCTGAGCCTGCGGGTTTGAGACCCGCCTGGGCAACTTGGTGAGACCTCATCTCTACAATAAATAAAAAAATTAGCGGGGCGTGGTAGTGCACACCTGTAGTTCCAGCTACTTGAAAGGCTGAAGTGGAAGGAATGCCGGAGTCCAGCAGGTTGAGGCTGTGGTGGCCGGGAGCGGCCACTGCACTCCAGTCTGGGCAACAGAGTAAGACTCCAACTCAAAATAAATAACTAAATAAATAAACCTAACATACTCCGATGCCATGGTTTCTTGTACTTGTTTACTAGCATTTTTAGATAAATAGAAATTGGAATGAGGTGAAAGCTAACTGAATGACTCAAATAATCATTTCAAATAAAAATATATGAACTGAGAGATACCAAAGATAACTTTCCATACTAAAATTTCCATTTATATAAAAAGTTTTCAGCATTGGATCTCTCATATTTGATATTAAGTATTAATAAGTTAAGACAGTCTTAGTTGTGGAATCAGTAACTGAATAACTCTGACAAAACTAAAATCTACTCTCTTATTTAGGAGGAAAGAAAGAAATATAGCACTCTTGACTTAACCGGTTTTGTTGATACTAAGAAATCTTGTTTTTTAGGAACTCTTACTTTATTCAAAACTCAACTATCTCATTTTAAACATTCCTTTCCAAACATAAAATTTCAGTGATTCAGAAAAACAGGGAGGATAATATGATACATATCTATATACCCACTACCCTGATTTAACAAGTGTTAACATTGCTTTAGATCTCTTCAATTAAAAAAAAGTTGCAGATGCAAGTGAAGCGCCTATTATTCCAGATAGCACATAGTCTCTTTTCTCCCTAATTCTAGAGGTTATCATTATTTTTAAAGAAGATGTGTGCTGGGCATGGTGGCTCACACCTGTAATCTCAGCACTTCGGGAGGTGGAGGCGAGATGACGGCCTGAGCTCAGGGTTTTGAGACCAGCCTGGGCAATTTGGCAAGACCTTGTCTCTACAATAATATACAAAAAAATTAGCTGTGGATGGTGGTGTATGTCTGTAGTCCCAGCTACTTGGAAGGCTGAGGCAGAAGGATCACCTGAGCCCAGCTGGTTGAGGCTGTGGTGGCCATGAGCATGCCACTGCATTCCAGCCTGGGCAACAGAATGCGACTCTGACTCAATTAAAAAAAAAAAAAAAAGATGCTGTGCCTTTCTTGTCCATGTGTTTATATATATTTGTGTTTTCACAGACATTAGTATTTCTATCTTTTTTCTTTCTTTTTTTTTTAGAGACAGGGTCTCACTACGTTGCTGAGACTGGGTTTGAGCTCCTGGGCTCAAGTGTTTTACAAGCTCCTGGGCTCAAGTGTTTCACCTCAGTCTCCAAAGTGCTGGGACTAGAGGCACACCTAGTTAATTTTTTTAATTTTTGTAGAAATGAGGTCATGCTATGTTGTCTGGGCTGGTCTTGAACTCTTAGGCTTAAGTCCTGGCTTCCCAAAGTGTTGGGATTACAGGTGTGAGTCACCATCCTCAGCTGCATGTGTTTATGTTACTATGTTTGATATGTCTTAAAAATTAATTTTTAATTTCCATTTTTTTACTCAACATTGCTTTTGAAATTTAGGTATAATAACATATATTTTTATATATTTTAATTTTGATAAAGATATACTATTCTGATATTGATGAATATTTAAGTTGTTTCTAACCAATGTAGCAAGAACATCCTTGTGTATATCTCCTTGCAATACATAACATTTCTTTCTTTATTGTTTTAATGAAGACTTTTGCTTAAGCTGGGTGGGTGTTTTGTTTTTTTTTTTAACTAAGCACAGGCAACTTAAGAAACTAAAAAAATATTTTCTAGTCTGAGCCTTACTATTTACCTTAGTTTAATTTTTATTTCTTTGTTAAATGCTTGTGATACAGAAAAAAGATCACTAGGAAATATGAAACCTAAGTCTTTATTGCACTTGGGAATAGTTCTATTTAGGAACATTTAAGTCATATGTTTGAACATAAAGAACTTCTGTTTGGAATTCCAGTGGTGGATCACTTCAAGAAAATAAAATGGGAAAATGTGTGTTATGCACCAGCATTTGAATGTTGCTTTGTGCAGAAGCAGTGTCTACCTTTGATTGCTTTTCTCTTGGCATTCCTGAAATCACTTTATCGTGTGGCTGATCAAGAGTGAAATTATTCTTCCTTGCTTCACTGTCTTCAAGCAGGGGAACATAGCAATAACTGTTATCTGCAAGACAGAAACCTCTTGAACATCAGTAGGAAACCCTTATTTTTGGTAGCATCTGAAAAAGTAAAATTAATACAAATTCAAAACCATAATTTTAAAAAATAGGCCAGTTGCAGTGGCTCAAGCCTGTAATCTCAGCACTTTGGGAGGCTGAGGTGAGTGGATTGCCTGAGCTCACAGGTTCAAGAACAGCCTGGGCAACTTGGTAAGACCTCATCTCTACAATAAATCAAAAAATTAGCCAGGTGTGGTAGTACGTGCTTATAGTTCTGGTTACTTGGAAGGCTGAGGCAGAAGGATTGCCTGAGCCCAGCAGGTTGACACTAGGGTGGCCATGAGCAAGCCACTGCACTCCAGCCTGGGCACGGAGTGAGACTCCAACTCAAAAAAATTTTTTTTTTTTAAGATACAAGTGTTAAGGCCAGGCGCAGAGGTGCATGCCTGTAATCCAGCACTTTTGGAGGCTGAAGTAGGAGAACTGCTGGAGCCCAGAAGTTTGAAACTAGTCTGGGCAACATGGTGAGACTTCGTCTCAAAAAAAAAAAAAAAAATTAGCTGGATGTGGTGGCATGTGCCTGTAGTCCCAGTTACTCGGGAGGCTAAGGTGGAAGGATCACCTGAGCCCAGAAGGTCGAGGCTGTGATGAGCCATGATTGTGCTACAGCACTCCAGCCTGAGCAACAGAGTGACACCCTGATTCAAGAAAAAACAAAAACCCATAAATAAATAAATAAATTAATAATACATTAAAAAATTTATTTAGATAATACTTTGACAACTTGCCCATTTAGATTTTTTTCTTCCCATTAAACACACAAAATCTCTATGCTCTCAAAGGCAGTGGTATGTAAAATATATAGAACTTTGAAAACTAGAAAAATGCTCTTTGTATCTTATCAGTAACAATTAAACTTTTACATAACTCATATTTTTAGGTATGCATTTCTAATGTAAGATAATTATTTATACAACTACTCCATGTTTATTGTAGAATAATTAGAGAATGCAGACATGCTAAAAAGAATAAAAAATAAAGGCTACCCACAATTTTTAACATCTGCGAATTATTCCTTTTAATATTTTGGTTTACACTCTATCAAAGTTCTTCTTTTCTTATACATATGTATTCACACAAAACCTTTTTTCTGCAAAATTTAAAATAACACTCTATTTATGCATCCTGTTTTTGTTCATTTTGCTATATATTGTGAACATATTTCTTGTAAGTTAACACCTATTATCACTTTTCTTGGCTACATAGCTATTCATACAGATCACTGTAACTCAACTACTGGATATTTCTTTGCTTCTAGCTTTTCATACTGTGATGCACATCCTTGCATAATATTTTTGAGTATCTGAACAAATCTTTTCTTTTTTTTCTTCAAAGAAAAGGCACACACATTTTATTTAACGAATATACACAGGAGCCTCCAGAATGAAGACCCAACCTCCTAAAGAGTTACAGACACTCAAATGCTATTTCAAGGTGACAGAAAGAAGAGTGGCTTGCATTCTGGTCAAATATTTTCTTATGATATATTCTTAGGACTTGAATTTTTGGTTCAAAAGTCATAGACCTTTTTTTAAAAAAAGCTTTTGCTATTTACTGTAAACTGCCTTTTAGAAAGTTTTATCTACTTAGTTTCCACCATATAGCATATGTGAAAGTCCATTTTCCCATAACCTACAAGTGTTCATTTAAATAAACATAATATATAACTGTATCACAGTTATTATAATATTAGAACTATTGAGAAACAAAAGAATAAAATAGGAAAACTCAACTTGCACTTTTCTTCAAAGAGGCTAAAAAAATACACATAAAATTAACATGAACATACCTCGACTGGAATTCACAAGAAGTAATTGTGATTTTAACTTGTCAATAATAGTTTGTTGAAGTGACAGCTGTTCTTGTTGCTCACGTATCTTCTGCTCATAGTTCTCAGTCTGCTGACATAAAAACCAGTTAGTCTGATATTTACCAGTAGACATGAACACATATTTACTGTCCATTAATACTATAAATAGATATGAGTTGCCCATATTTTCATTTCTCAGGTACTGAGGAAGTATTTATGAGATACAAACTGACTACAGGAACGTACTTGTAATCATTACAGATACCAGTGATTTTTATGATTAAAGCATCATAAAATTTTTTAAGAGGTAGTCTTATTAAAAACAATTTTCAATCAAGAGTTCAATGTATGGTTTTTTTGCCCTTCAGTTAGGAAAAAAATTGTAATTTAGAATTTAATCCTTAATGATAACAAAAAGCATGAATAATAACATGCTATATTAAAGTTATTCTTTAAAAATACACACTAACTTTAAAAATTGAGATACCATATTTTTCAAATAAACCACTTCTGAATTTATTTTCAGAGTACAAAAACACAAAAGAAGTAACTATATATAACTAAGTTGTCATATATAGCTATATATAACTAAGACACTAAGGGACAAATACAAATTATAAAATTATGCTGACCAAAAGCTTCTTTTCTAAGTTTTAAGAAGTCAAGAGAACACCATGTTTGATCTTTAGTGTCTATCTTATTTTGCTATTTTATTGCAGTGGCTACGAGAATTAAGCAAAGGAAAAAGACATGCATTTATCTGGGAGAATACAGATGCCGCAAACCTTCAAGCAAGTTTGAAAATGTTGTATCACAATTATCAAAGTAGTATAATCTTAAAAATATACTACCAAAAAATAATAGATAACTTCTTACCAATTTCTATCATTGGAGGAACAAATAAATAAATGACTAAATATGAAATGGAGTCCTACTAATATCTGGATGACCTTCCGCAAATACTAGACATTTGAATTTAAATAAACTCTTTTTTTTTTTTGAGTTGGAGTCTCACACTGTTGCCCAAACTGGAGTGCAGTGGCATGCTCATAGCCACCCCAGTGTAGACCTGCTGGGCTCTGGCAATCCTTCCACCACAGTCTTCCAAGTAGCAGGAACTACAAGTGTGCTACCACATCCAGCTAATTTTTTGACTTATTGTAGAGATGAAGTCTCACCAAGTTGCCCAGTTGGTCTTGAACCCCTAAGCTTAGGTAATCCTCTTGCCTCGGCCTTCCAAAGTGCTGAGATTACAGGCTTGAGCCACCATGCCTGGCCCTTAAATAAACTTTAATCAAAGTTTAGACTTTGTGAAGTTCTATTATTTTCAGAGACCAGTAAGCTAAAGTTATTTAAATAAATAACATAGTTACAGTCTTCTCTATATACTTCTGTGAAGTTAGAACTTTCTCCAAAGAACTCAAAGTTCTTCACAAACTTCAATCAGTAAGTATCTATTCTTTCACTATATCTTGATAGGTATATATACTCTACAGTACAGAGATTAAGTAACCAGTACAAACACCTAGCAAGATAGATAGGCCCAGAATAAATATCTAAGTTATTCAACTTCAGCCCATCTTCATGTAAGAATTTTCCCCCACCTTAATGAAGAAACCAAATGGCTATATTTTTCTTTTGAAACCAGCTCAGAAAGCTTCTGACAGTTAATTTTTATATTTTACTCTCTGTCTTAAAAACATACTTTAATACATCTGCATAGAACATATTATAGTAAATGAATAATGCTGAAGATGTATTCAATAGCTGGGAAAATTAACAGACCAATGGCTTTTTCAAGTTGAAGTTTTAACTATTTCTTAAATCACTTCAAGTATTAATAAAGCTAGAACAAATTCTGTAATGATTTTAAAAACCAGTACTCTAGAAGTATAGCAGGGGAAACAGAATAGCAATGGTCTACGTTCTCCTCTTGCAATTTTCACATACTTACATTACAGCAGTTATAAAATTCTAATCTAATTGTCTAATGTCCATCTTACCCTTAAACTGAACTTAAGAGCAGAGATGATTTCCTACTGATATCTCTAGAGTATTATAGAGTGCCTGACACATATAGAGATGCTCAGTAAATATTAGATGAATAAACAAAGTAAGTTGTTAGAGAAATATCAGAGAAACAGACATGCCTTCAGAAGTAACCAGAAGCAATGGAGAAATGGCTTTCCTATAAGGGAAACAACAACAACAACAAAAAATAGAAACAAGGTCAGTATGTGAATAAAACAAAGGGAAATTAAGTTTTAGGAAATGGATGCAAAAGATAGGCAACATTTGAAGATATTTTGGGGGGAAAAAAAGGAAGTTTATACCATTAGAAAAAGGGTAGAAATTTGGGAAGAGAAATATATATATATTCAGAAAAGAATATAAAGATTTTGATCACAGGCTATGAGAGGGGAATTGAGAAATAACCAGTACAATTAAATTCATTTGCCATGTTTGGCAACTAAATAAGTTTTTTCCTCTATTTATTAAATGTTTTTGTTCATTGAACACATCTACCTTAACTTAAAACCTAAAAGTCCTTTTCAACGGTCAGGTAATTATTGCACAGTCACAATATTTCTTTTAAAAAAACAATACTATTACAAAGCAAGTACATTCCAGCACTATCAAAAACTCCACAAAACAGAAAAATCACTAACAACCACATTGAAAATGTACAACAGCAATGTCTTGTCAACACTTCTGTACAGAGCACAGACATGACAGCTAAAACAGACAGAAGAGAAGATGCTTTTGACAGCCAGTGTGTGTGAATGATTCTCTGAGTCAGATGGCAGCAACAAGTTACCAACTAGGAGATCTGCATGACAACTAACCATCCATCTGTATCAAACACCATCTGGCCAAGATGACTCTGGCTTCTGTGTATTTGACACTCCTTTCAATTCCAAAGACTAGCAAAACAAGTGGTCTACCAGCATCTGAAGAGGTAAACAGGTACTTAGATACTTGTGCCATAAGGTACTTTATATTCGTTCTTAGTGTTCAAAGCAAAACTTAAAACACTGGTGATCAACTATAGCATGCATCTTAAATTTACTAAAAATGAATGTCCATACATACTCTAAACTATCATAAATAAAGCAAGATGTTTATTTTAAGAATTGCCCTTTTATCCAGGCAAAATTATAATACTTCTTCAAAACTAAGGCAACATATTTCCTATAATTTTGGACATGCAGCTGTACAATTTTTCATGAGTTTCATAAATACTACAGTTTCATAAATTGATTTTTTCCATTGCTGACATTGAATATTCTCATTTTTCATATTTTTCAAGGCATTTGTTCCTTACATAGGAAAAACAAAGTTCAAGTCCTTAAATTACCTATAATATTCCAAATAGGCCAAACATTATTTCTTCTCATCCTCAAGAATTAATCTCATTCTGAAAAATACCATTGTTTTCCTCCAATGATTTACTAAGAAATTTAATAAATGTTGAGTAGATTGGGGAAAAAAGTCTCAAATTAAAAACCTCTCAAAATTGTTCCAAGATTAACAGAGAATGAAAGCTTTATTGAAGGATTTGCTTGGCTACCACAAATACTCTCAACAGGAAGCTCCACAGTTCATGAAGGAAGATAATTGAATATTAACTACTCTAATACATAGCACTTTAGACACAAACTAATTAATTTAGACACAACCTAATTAAAATCTTGAAATTTTGGTAAGCTAAGCATCAGCTTCAGTTTTTAAGTTTTCTTTGTTAAGTATGAGATAAAATACGATTACCAATCAGGAGATCCTGGCTTATACAGCTTTTTCTTCAACCATTCTCTACTTAATAGGTTATAAAGCTTGCACACTCTTGCCCTCAGTACGGACACTTATCTAGGAGATCTGCAATTTGACAGGTTAGATTACTAATCTAATGACCTACTATAAGGTAACAGTACTGCCACTTCTCAGCATGCCAAATAGTAAACTATGACCAACTATTTTTATTTTACAATTCTGTGTTTTGGTCCTAATTAACTTACTTGCCTCTTTGAGCCTTTGGTTTTTCTTTGAAATGAAAATAACACATACTTGAAGGATTGAAGGAGACTGAATATGTAAAATATCTGTCTAACAATATGCTTTTTGCAAATGTTTGTTCCTTTCTTTTAATAATGATCAAGGTATCTACATAATACCTAAAGCCATGGGAATGGGACCACTGCACAGAGTCCACACTAGGGCAATGCCTAGTGGAGTTGTATGGGCAAGGATGTCCCTGATACCCTAGGACCAGTAGAACCTATTAGTGTGCAACTCCAGCCTGGGAAAATAAAAGGCATGCAACTCCAATATGTGAGAGCTGCAGCTGGCAGCCATGGGTACGGGGTCATCTGAAGCCTTGAGGGCCCAAACCCTATCCCAGTGTGTCCAGAAGACAAGACATGGAGTTAAGATTATTCTCAAGTCTGAAGGCTTAATGTTTGCCCTATTGGATTTTAGATCTGGTTGGAACCTGTTATTATCCCTTTTTTCTTTCCTACTGCTCTCTTTTGGAATAGAAATGTTTATCCTACACCTGTCCCACCATTGTCTTATGGAATCACATAAGGTATTTAATTTCACAGGCTCACAACTGGAGACGAATGTGCCTCTGATGAATTGTACTCGAGTCCTATCTCTACATCTGATTTAGATAATATTTAGATGAGACTTTGAACTTAGATTTTGAAGTTGATGCTAGAGCAAGTTAAGACTTTTGGGGCTTTTGGGATAGAATAAATGTATGTCACATGCATGTATCTCACATATTTTATATGTGAGCAGGACTACATTTTGGGGGCCAGGGGCAAAATGCTATTGTTTGAATTTGTGTCACCTCCAAAATTCATGTTAAAACTTAATTCCCCTTGTGGTGGTATTAAGAGGCAGGGCCTTTTAGGAGGTGATTAGGTCATGAGGGATACTTCCACATGAATGGGATTAAGGCCTTTATAAAAGAGGCTTTACAGAGAGTTCAGCCCTTTTTGCCTTCTGTCTCTTCTCCATGTGAGGGCACAGCCTTCATCCCCTCTAGAGAATGTAGCAACAAGGTGCCATCTTGGAAGTGGAGAGTAGGCCCTCACCAGACGCCAAGCCTGTTGGCAACTTGATCTTGAACCTCTCACTCTCCAACTGTGAGAAATAAATACATTTCTATATTTAAGATATGTACAAAGTAAAAAGTGAGAGTCTCCTCCCTTACGCTGCCTTCAGTTTTTCTTCAAGAGTAACTACTACTGACATTTTGGCATGTATTCTTTCAGATTTATACATACATGTGTGTATGTATACCATACTTTAAAAAAAAATGAGAACTGTTTTGCAACCAAATTTTTCAACTCAATAACACCTTATCATCATGTGATCATTTCATCAAATATTTACTGTATAACAAACAGAGGGCTTTACTTTCTTTATTCTATTTAATCCTTAAACTAACTTTCTGAGATTATTTCCCACATTTTACAGATGAGAAAACTGAGGCCTACGGATGTACCAAAGAATTCGTCCAAGGTTTCCCAGTAGGTAGTACAGTTAGAATTTGAATCCAGGTTTGCCTAAATACTAAGTCCAAACCCCTAAATAACACCGTGCCACATCACATGAGCACCCCTAGTTTGCCCAGGGCCCTCTTTTTTCTATGTACTCTCTTCTTAGGTAATCTCATCCATGCTGGAAGAGAGAGCTCTAGATCCAACTGCTACTGAGAAAGCACTTCCGGTTTTATATATTCAAAACTGATGATCTCCCTTCAACTGCCACTCCCTCTCACTTCTCCCCTGCTCCCCAAATCTTGTCTTTTGTTAGTATTCCTTTTCTCAGTATATGACACCACTATCTAGAAAGCCGTAACCATACTTGATATCTACTTATATAGTCAATCAGTCACCAAGTGTCAATTTGAATCTTAAATATCTCTGAAATTTATTAATCATTTCCATCTTAAATGCAACCATCACAATTCAAGTCATCACAACCTTAACTGCTCTCCTTAAATCTATCAGCCAATCCATTCTCTATGCAGTAGCCATTATGTTCTTTGCAAAATGTAAATGTAATCATATCACCCCATGCTTTTTTCTTACTCCAACCCTCCTCCCCTAAATTTAGTGGCTTCTTATTGCTCTTAGAATAAAGAACCAAAAAGCCTTAATATAGCCTCTAAGTCACTACATAGTGTTGCCCCTGACTCTTCTCAGTGCACTATTCCTTTATAGTTTTCAGTTCTTAGTCAGTGGGTATTTACTTTTAATTTTTCAATTTTAAAGATGTGGGGTACAATTCAGGGTTAGGTATACAAATGTTCATTATGCAGATACCCTTGTTGATGAGGTGTGCTCCTCATCCCCTGGCAGATCCCCACTACTGCCAATCCCGCCTCTCCCAACTCCCGGCAGTTTTCCGCTACTGCCAATCCTTTTCTTACACTACGATAATTGTTCAAGGTCCACTTATGAGTGAGAACATGTGATAGTCAGTTCTTTGTTTCTGTGATAGATCACTCAGTATTATAGATTCTAAGTCCATCCAGGTTGCTCTGAAGTTCATGATTTTGTCCTTCTCTATGGCCGTGTATACTCCATTGTGTATATGTACCACATTTTTAAAATTCAGTCCTCTTTTGATGGGCAGCATGGTTGGTTCCATGTTCTTGCTATTGTGAATAATGCTGTAATAAACATGCATGTGCAAGTATCTTTTTCATAGAGTGATGTGAATTCCTCTGGGTGTATTCCCAGTAGGGGGATTACAGGTTGCATGGAAGGTTGATTTTTAGATTTTTTAGGAATTCCCACAATGTTTTCTAGAGGTTGTACTAGTTTACATTCCCACCAACAGTGTAGAAGTGTTCCCTTTTTACCACATCCTCTCCAGCATCTGTTGGTTTTTGAGTTATTGATGACGGCCATCCTGACTGGAGTTAGGTGGTATCTCAGTGCAGCTTTAATTTGCATTTCTCTGATGACTAGTGAGGCTGAGCAGTTTTTCATGTATCTGTTGGCTGCTCATATGTCTTCTTTTGAGAAGTATCTATTCATATCTTTTGCCGACTTTGTAATGGGAAGGTTTATTATTTTCTTTTTTAAAAAATTTTTATTATAAAGATGTGGGATACATTTCAGGGTTAGGTATATAAATATTGATCATGCAGGTACCCTTGTTGATGAGGTATGTCCCTCCCTCCCTAGCAGTTTCCCTCAACTGCCAATCCCACTCCCCTCCCCTGACAGTTTCCCACTACTGCCAATTGCTTTCTTATAGCATTATAATTGTTCAAGTTCTGTTTATGAGTGAGAACATATGGAACTCTGTTCTTTGTTTCTGTGATAAATCACTGAGTATGAATGAATCCAAATCCATCCAAGTTGTTGCAAAGTCCACATATTTGTCCTTCTTTATGGCTGCATAATATTCCATTGTGTATATGTACCACATTTTAAAAATCTAGTCCATCTTCGATGGGCAACACAATTAGTTTACCATGTTTTTGCTATTGTGAATAGAGCTGCAAAAAATATACGTGTGCAGGTAGCTTTTTTGCAGAATAATTTGAGTTCCTTCTGGTATATTCCCAATAGGGGAATTGTTGGGTCATATGGAAGGTCAATTTCTAGTTCTTTCAGAAATCACCACACTGCTTTCCAAAGAGGTTGTACTAGCTTGCATTCCCACCAGCAGTGTACAATCCTTAGCAAAAGAAACAAAGCAGGAGGTATCACACTTCCAGACTTCAAACTTTACTATAAGTCTACAAGAATCAAAATAGCCTCGTATTGGTACAAGAACAGGCACACAGACAAATGGAACAGGAAAGAGATTCTGGAAGCAAAGCCTCAATTCCTCAACCAACTCATCTTTGACAAAGTCTCCAACAACAACCACTGGGGAGAGGAGAAACCTATTCAGTAAACAGTGCTGGGATAACTGGATGATCACATGCAGAAGACTGAAACAGGACTCCTACCTATCACCATACACAAAAACTAACTCTAAATGGATCAAAGACCTAAACGTAGAACCTCAAACTATAAGAATCTTAAAAAACACAGGAGACACCCTTATGGAAATTGGAACTGGAAACCAATTCCTATTCAGAACCATAAAGGCCAATACCTTAATAAGAAATAAGATAGACAACTGGGACCTCATCAAATTAAAAAGCTTCTGCAAAGCAAAAGAAACCATCAAGAGAGCAGGGAGACAGCCCACAAAATGGGAAAAAATATTTGCCAACTGTTTATCTGACAAAGGCCTAACATCTAGGATCTACAAGGAACTCAAACGCGCCGAAAGGAAAAAAACAAACAGTTCCTTTAAAAAGTGGGCAAAAAACATGAATAGACACTTCTCAAAAGAAGATATGCAGGCAACCAACAGACACATGAAAAAGTGCTCAGCCTCACTCATCATCAGAGAAATGCAAGTCAAAACCACATTGAAATACCAATAACCCCTGTAAGAATGGTCATCATTAATGAAACAAACAACAACAGATGCTGGCGAGGATGTGGAGAAAAAGGAATGCTTCTACACTGCTGGTGGGAATGCAAACTTGTTTTTTTCTTTTTGGCATGTTTGAGTTTCTTGTAGATCCTAGATTATCAGGCCTTTGTCAGACATACAGTTGGCAAATATTTTTTCCCAGTCTGAGGGCTGTCACCTTGCACTCTTGATGGTTTCTTTGGTTTTGCAGAAGCTTTTCAGTTTGATGAGGTCCCACTTGTCTACTTTATCTCTTATGGCATGGGCACTTGGACTTTATCTCTTATGGCATGGGCACTTGGGGATTTGATCAGGAATTAGTTGCCAGTTCCAATTTCCTTAAGGGTGTCCTGCATTTTCTAAGGTTCTTATAGTTTGAGGTTTTACGTTTAGGTCTTTGACCCATTTAGAGTTGGTTCTTGTGTACACAGATAAGTAGGGGTCTTGTTTTAATCTTCTGCATGTGGTCAGCCAGTTTTCCCAGCACCATTTACTGAATAGGTTCTTCTCCTCTCCCCAGTGGTTGGTGGTGGAGGCTTTGTTGAAGATGAGTTGGTTGAGAAATTGAGGTTTTGCTTCTGGAATATCTATCCAGTTCCATTGGTCTATATGCCTGTTCTTGTACCAATACCAGGCTGTTTTGATTACTGTAGCTTTATAATAAAGTTTAAAGTCTGGGAGTGTGATATCTTTTGCTTTGTTGTTGTTGAGGATTGTTTTGATGATTTGTGGTTGTTTAAGTTTCCATATGAATTCCTATATTGTCATTTCCAGGTCTGAGAAGAACGCTGCTGGTAATTTAATGGGTACTGCATTAAATCTGTAGATTGCCTTGGGTAGGATAGACATCTTTACAATGTTTATTCTTCCAATCCATGGGCATGGAATATTTTTCCATTTGTTTGTCATCTTTGATTTCTTTGAGCAGTGTTTTGTAGTTTTTGTTGTAAAGGTCTTTCACATCTCTGGTTAGGAAGATGCCAAGTTATTTGATTTTTTTGGTGGCTATTGTGAATGGGATTGTACTTTTTATTTTGGTTTTTGTTTGTTTATTGTTGGTACATAGAAATGTGACTGTCTTGCACATTTATTTTATACCCTGAGGCTTTGCCAAAGTCCTTTATCAGTGCAAGGAGGTTTTTGACAGATTCTCTTGGGTTTTCAAGGTATAGTATCATGTCATCTGCAAAGAGGGTTAAACTTGACTTCCTCTTTTTCTATTTGCATATCACTGATTTCATTCTCTTGTCTGATTTCTCTAGCTACGACTTCTAAAACTATGTTGAAAATGAGTGAGAGAGGGAATCCTTGTCTTGTTCTGGTTTTCAGGGGAAATGGTTCCAATTTCTGTCTGTTTTGGCAGTATGCTGGCTATTGGTTTCTCATAGATGGCTCTTACTATTTTGAGGTATATTCCATCTATGCCTAGATATTCGAGGTTTTTTATCAAGAAGGGGTGCTGGATTTTATCAAAGGCTTTTTCTGTGCCTAACGATATAATCATGTGGTTTTTATTTTTACATCTGTTGATGTATTTAATTATGTGTATGGTCTTATGAATGTTGAGCCAGTCCTGCATCAGTTATGGGTATTTATAATACAGATACTTGTATTTGGAAAGCCTCTCAACCCTGCCATTTCAAAAATCACTACAGAAAGATAATCTTTATTAACCTAGATTAATTAGGTCAAGTCCCCAACAGAGATTCGAATGGCAGTTTATCTTTTTTCTTGATACTTATCAGAGTTTGCAGCTATATTTGTGAGATTGATTAGTCTATGCTTTACTGAACTGTGCCACCATACCATGAAGCACGGAACGTATCTGTTTGCTTATCACTGTAGATCTAGTACTTAGTGTAGTCTGTGAAACATTATAGGTGCTCAGTATATTTTTGAATAAATATTATAATTTAAACATTCTTTACTGATGAATCTCCTTGAACATATATCCTACATACCTGTCTAAAAGTTTTGATGGAACATATATCTGGAAATAAAAACTTGGAAGAAAGGATACAAATAGTTTAAATTCTGTTAAGTGGAAAATGAGTCAATGGGAAAGCACTGACAATGTACAATAGAAGAAATAAGTCTTCAATCAGAAACTACCAGGAGCACCTTTATTCTAATACCAGTAAATTCAATAGAAAAAAAAATACAGAATGAACTGCTTTATCCATATTGACACTTTACACAGAGCATATATATTATTGGTGTACAAAAAGAAAGAGAAAAAAAAAAGAATGGTAAACAATGATAAGGTCATTTACATGTTATGTGAAAATGAAGTTAGTTTTTTAAAAATAGTACCTACAATAAAGGTATTTTATGCCTTCATGTAATCCTTTAAAACATGTTTTATAAGCTTTTCTAGGTAACATAAGTTTCAGGTTAAGGGATTACATTTCAGATGAGTCAAGACTAGCTCTTGAATAAAGCAGTATGACAACAAAACAGTTCTTATCGCTTTACATTTATTGTTAGAAAATGTTAGAAAGGTTCTGTAATTTATGATAAAAAGACACAGCATGGTCAGATTTAGACTTATTTTAGGCCTTTAGCTCAGCTCTCACTGGTTAGTCAATAAGGCTCTTTGCTTAGCAAATTGGATTGTTTTAAATATTATGTATCCTTTGTCTTTCTGATTAGTACAAAGAAAAAGTAATTTATAGTATTGGACCTGATCTCAGAATTAAGGAGATGGCTTCTATTCTATATAAGACTTTACATTTTTCTCTTGTAATCGAGATTGGACAAGAAGAAACAAAAATTTCATTTCATATTTCTCTTCTCAACAAAAAAAATTTATATTTTCTGATTATATAAGGCAAAGGATCTTGGGACAAGCAGGAGAGGCCCGTTGCAGGTTTTCTATAACTTAATCATTAATGATTATGGCAATCTAATTTGCAAATGGTAATCTGTTTAAAATTTTCAGATGTTTTTATTGTTTCATTACTGATTCCTCTCTTGGAAAGACAGTCAAAGAAGCAATAGATGTTTCTTAAATCTTTGATAAATATATTTGGTTTCTGCCATGAAACAGTGACAGAAAATGATAACAAGGAACTTGGTATGAGTAATAAAACTGATTAAACGTTTAATTCCACACAATAGAATCCTGTGATATTTGAAACTCTTTGTTGGATGCAGAAGTTCATGCCTGTAATCCTAGGATTTGGGGAGGCTGAGGTGGGAGGATTACTTGACCCAAGGAGTTCAAGACCAGCTTGGGCAACATTGCAAGACTGTCTACAAAAAATAAGCTAGCTGGATATGGCAGCACATGCCTGTGGTCCTAGCTACCCAGGAGGTCGAGGAAGAAGAATCACTTGAGTACAGAAGATTGAGGCTGTACTTCATCCTATCCTGGATGATACTGCAAGACTCTATCTGTAAAACAAAAACTAAAACAAAAAAACCTCTCCAAGCAACTTCAGCCTAGTCAGCCAAAAAGAAGTGACAAGGACTGCTAATTGTTCCCCAGATCCATTTTATTTCTTGCTTTTAATAATACAGAGTTTTAAATGGGCACATGGTCATTCAGTTAAGGATATATTTACCAGCCTTCCTTATGACTAGGTGTGGCCATGTGACTAAGTTATGGTTAAAAGGGTGTGTGAACAGAGGGATCTGTACAAAATTTGAACATCATTAAAAGAAAGCTGTCTGCTCTTCACTTGTCTCTCCTTTCTCATTGGCGGGTAACAAGTAGACCGGGCACTGTGATCCAAGAGAGGGAAACCATATATATATATTTTTTTAAGTTGGAGTCTCACTCTGTTGCCCTGACTGGAGTGCAGTGGACGCTTCCGGCCACCGCAGCCTCGACCTGCTGGGCTCCAGCGATCCTTCCTCCTCAGCCTTTCGAGTAGCCGGAATTACAGGCAGCACTACCACGCCCGGCTGATTTTTTGATTTATTGTAGAGATGAGGTCTCACTGCCCAGGCGGGTCTCGAACCCGCGGGCTCAGGCAATCCACTCACCTCAGCCTCCCAAAGGCGCGGGATTACAGGCTGAGCCACCGAGCCCGGCTTGGAAACCCTATTTTAAAGATGGCAGAGCTGCCTTATTAGTCCTGGTCTATTCACCTCTGAAATGTTACATGACAGATAACTTTTATATTTAAGTGCTGTATTTCCTGGTTTCTTTGTAAAAACAGCTTATACTATAAATAACTAATTCAGGAGCCAAACCTGAATTACCACTTTACACTCTATACCTTATGTAGTAATCTTTTGTCTTATTCTGTAAGCATATTAAATGCTTTTGTATGACTTTGCATGCCTAGCATCCTTTTATTTCAAAATGTGAAGAACCCCTTTTAGTATTTTTTGAAGGGCAGGTATAATAATAAATACTCTCTACTTTTGTTTATCTGGTAGTATCTTAATTCTCTCCCATTTTTGAAGAATAGTTTTGTTGGATATAGAGTTCTTTTTTTATGCTTATATTTAGCATTTATTTATGTTATTGATAAATAAGAGTTGAATATATTTTGGGGGTACATGTGATATTTTGATACACTCATATAATGTGTCATAATCAAATCAGGGTAACTGGAATATCTATCACCTCAAACTCTTTATGCTGGTTACATTCAAATTTTTCTCTTCTAGTTATTTTGAAATGGACCAATAGATTATTAACTATAGCATCCTGTACAACACTAGATCTAATTCCTTCTATCAAATGATATTTTTGTACCCATTAACCAACTTCTCTTCATGCCTCTAATCCTCACTCTTTCCAGTCTGTGGTAAACATCAACCTACACTCTATCTTCACAAGACCCACTTTTAAAATTCCTACAGCGGAGTGAGAACATATATTTGTCTTTTTGTGTCTGGCTTATTTCACTTAACATGACCTCTGGTTCCATCCATGTTGCTGCAAATGACAGAATTTCATTCTTTTTTATGGCTGAGTAATAGTCTGCTGTGTACATATCCCACATATTCTTCATCTATTCATCCACCGATGGACACTTAGGATGAATTCATATTTTGGCTACTGTGAATAGCACTCCAATAAACATGGGAGGGCAGATATGTCTTCGAAATATTCATTTCTTTTGAATATATACTCATTAGTGGAACTGCTAGATCATATGGTACACCTCTATTAGTTTTTTGAGAAATCCCCATGCTATTTTCCATAGTACCTGTATTTACATTCTTACCAACATTACCAAAGGGCTTCCCTTTTACACATCCTTGCCAGCATTTGCTGCTTTTGTCTTTTTTATAAAACCCATTTTTAGCTAGGATGAGATAATTTCTCACTGTGGTTTTGATTTGTATTTCCCTAATGATTGGTACTATTGGACATTTTTCTATACCTGTTGGCCATTAGCATGCCTTCTTTTGAGAAATGTCTATTCCGTTATTTTGCCCATTTTAAAACTAGTTTATGTCTTTGTTTATTGCTACTGCGTTCCTTATATCCCAGTTACTAATTCCCTGTCAAATGAATAGCTTGCAAATACTTTCTCCCATTCTGTATGTTTGTGTTTTTTTTTCTCTCTCTCTCTTTTTTTTTTTCCAAGTTGGAGTCTCACTCTGTCACCCAGGCTGGAGCGCAGTGGCATGCTCACAGCCACGGCAGCTGCGGCCTGCTGGACTCAGGCAATCCTTCTGCCTCAGCTTTCCCAGTAGTTGGAACTACAGGCATGTGCCACTATGCCTGGCTAATTTTTTGATTTACAGTAGAGATGAGGTCTTGCCAATTTGCCCAGGCTGGTCTTGAATCTGTGGGCTCAGGCAATCCTCTCACCTTGGCCTCCAAGTGCTGGGATTACAGACTTGAGCCACCGTGCCCAGCCAAAACATCAATATACTCACTGATAATAAACCATCTTTTAAACTTTCACATTATTTTACTCCATCTGTATCTATTCTCTCACTTTATTAAGACCTCAGCCATACACCCTTTTTGTTATTAGTCTAGTAAACTCTTCCTAGATTAGCTTCTTCCTGATTTTAGCTTAAATCTCAAAATACATAATTTCAGTCACTTTTATATGTACTCTTTGGCCACCTTACTCTTCTGCAATCTCCTAATTTTAGATTTTGCCATTTACTTGTCCATTTCTTTTCTTTTAAATTAAAACGATTATTTTAAAAATTGACATAATTGTACATGTTTATGGGGGTACAATGTGATGTTTCAATACATGTAAGCATTGTGTAATGATCAAAGGACACCCATCACCTCAAGCGTTTGCCATTTTTTAGTGGTAGGAAAATACAAAAGTCCTCTCTCCTATCTGTTTGGAAATATGTAAAAGCTTACTAATTGTACCTTTGTACCCACTCTTCATCCTCTCCCTATCACTCCCTTCCCCCAACACTTCCCAATCTCTGGTAACCACTGTTAAATTCGCTATTTCTATGAGGCCAACTTTTAAAACTTCTGCAGATGAGTGAGAACATGCAGTATTTCTTTCAGTGCCTGACTTATTTTGCCTAACATAATGTCCTCCTAGTTTATGTATGATGTCACAAATGAAAGAATTATATATTTTTTAAATGGCTGAATAGTATTCTACTGTATATATGTACATTTTCTTTACTTGTTCATCAGTTGTTGAACACTTGGTTAATTCCATATCTTGGCTATTGTGAACGGTGCTACAATCAACATGGTAGTACAGACATCTCTTAAACACATTAATTTCAATTCCTCTGGATATATATTGAGTAGTGGAATTACTGGATCACATGGTAGTTCTATTTTTAATTTTTTAAGGAAACTCCATACGTAGTTTTCAATAATGGCTGTACTAATTTACATTCCCACCAACAGTGTGTAAAGGGTTCCCTTTTTTCCATATCCTCACCTACGTCAATTCTTAACTGTCACCCTCAGAATATCCTACAAATCACTTCACTCAGTAGATGACCTCACCTTTCACAAAGAATATGGACTCTTACGTGACAAGTCTTTCTAACTTTCTGCTACCACCACCTCCTGTCTAGAAGCTTATCTTTATTTGCATCTACTTCTTTATTGTTCCCTCTAGTCTTGAAAGAAATAGGTTTCTCCTTGTTCATAGTCAGTTTCTTAACCTATGTCTGAATCTCTAGAAGTCAACTGACCAGTCTTCTTTTCTTCCTCCTATTCACCCTCCTTTCTGTCCTTCAAATATCCATGTGCCTATGTGCAAGGTCCTGGGAACACAACAGTGACCTAGACAAGGTCTCAACCCTCTTAGGGCTTCCTTTCTTATTCAGCAGACAAACAAATTACTTAGGATACTCAGGAAGGGCCTCTTTGAGAAGGTGACATCTGAGTAAAAACCTGAAAGCAATAAGGCAGGAAACTATGAAAATATCCAAAGAAAAATATCCGGTCAAATGGGATAGTAAGAGCAAAGGTCTTGAAAAAGGAATGTATTTGAAAAGCAGCAGGAAGTCATGTGGTAGCAAGGTTGTGAAAGAATGGAGTGGCAGGAGAAAAAACTGAAGTGTCTAGCAAGGGACAGATTAGGCCTTGACCTAGTAGGCCACAATAGGGACACTGACTTTAATTTTGTAGAAATCACTACAAAATTTTGAGTAGGAGACTGATATAGTAAACATCTAAATAATTCTTTTTAAACAGATCACTCTGGCTATTGTGTAAAGAATTGACTGTAAAAGGACATCAGTTACTTATTTTCACTCCTCTGTCCCAAACTATCTCCTCTCTCTCTACTGTGTTATTTATTCTTCAACTTCATTTCACTCATCCTAAAAACAAAACAACCTTGATAATCATCACTCCATTTCTCTTTTACACACAGTCAAGCTTTTTGCCTATGTGGTTTATACTGTCTTTACTTCATCATTCTCTAATTCTCCTCAGCCTACTGCAATCTGCCCTCCCCACTCAACTGCCCTCATAAATGTCAGTAATCACCACATAGCCAAATACAATGTATGCTTCTCAGCCGTCATCTTACTAGATTCCTTTGCTATCTGCTATTGCTTACTACTGCGTTCTTCTTGAAATTCTTTTCTAATGGCTTCTATGATATCACTGTCATTTTCTCTAATTTGTTTCCTACCTTTCAGAGTGTTTTTTATTAATTTACTTACTGGTTCTCCTCTCTATGCCTGTTCTTTAAAATATTGTTATTCACACCAGGTGCAGTGGCTCATGCCTGTAATCCCAGCACTTTGGGAGGTTTAGGCGAGAGCATTGCCTGAGCCCACAGGTTCAAAACCAGCCCGGGAAACAAGGTGAGACTTCGCCTTTACAACAAATCAAAAAATTAGCAAGGCATGGTGGTGCATGCCTGTAGTTCCAGCTACTTGGAAGGCTGAGGTGGAAGGATCGCCTGAGCCCAGCAGGTTGAGGCTGCAGTGGCCATGAGTGTGCCACTGCACTCTAGCCTGGGTGACAGAGTGAGACTCCAACTAAAATAAAATAAAAAAATAAAATAAAATAAAATAAAATAACATTCTCTGAGTTTCTTTTTCTATGCCTCTCAACTACTTAATCTGTGTTCTCCAGGGACCAACTGGTTGGTTTTCTTCCCTTCCTCCTCTCCCCTCTACTGTGCCTTTCAAATATTCTTTCAACCTATACAGTCTAACTGGAAGGTGCCATCCACATTTAAGGCTACAACAAAATCAGTTATTGCCATATGTATAATTTCTAACTTAGTATTCTTTCTACACTAACAGATCCATGTTAACTATTCATTGGACATTTTTGCTTGTATGTCCCACAAGTAAAATATTAACTAAAAATATTAACTAAAGTAACTAAACAGTACCACTACCAATCCAGTCATCTATTCCAGATATCAACTGAGAATTTATTCCATCATATTCAGATGTGTCCTATATTCAGGTGTCACCTGCTTTCCATTATATCTCCTAAATAAACCTGAGATCTCTTCCCCAATTCATCCCTTATGCTTAATTTAGGTCCTTATTTTAATTGTTCAAGCTGATTGCCATTCAATTTTTATTTTCTTAAATTGAGGTACAAAATATATGTATGCATGTATTTAGTATGTATAGTAATAGATATTTTATATACCATAAAATTACATAATGTATAATTTTATGTTAATACATATACTGAAGTGCATAAAGTGCAACTGGATGGTTGTCACCTTGCTCTTAGAACATTGCTTAAAATAAAAAAGGTTCTTTTTTTGAGTTGGAGTCTCACTCTGTCACCCAGACTGGAGTGCAGTGGCTGCTCCTGGCCACCGCAGCCTCGACCTGCTGGGCTCCGGCGATCCTTCCGCCTCAGCCTTCCAAGTAGCCAGAATTATAGGCATGCGCCACCACGCCCGGCGGATTTTTTGATTTATTGTAGAGATGAGGTCTCGCTGCCCGCGGGCTCAGGCAATCCACTCACCTCAGCCTCCCAAAGGCGTGGTATTACAGGCTGAGCCACCAAGCCCGGCTCAAAAAAGGTTCTTAATATATATTTGTTAAACTAAAATTCCCCATTGTTCTGTATTCTATCTGTCTCTATCCCACCGTCATGCAGACTTTTCTACAGCACATATTAATCCTTCAGCAGCTTATAATTAATAAGGACATAGTACAAACTACTTAGCCATATTCACCATGACTGAGTCATAATCTACCTTTACAACTTCTTTGACTACAATGCCCTGTTATTCTTTTTGGAGCCATAAGATCACTTTGTGGTTCAAGGAATGTATCATACTCCCTTGCTTCTGAATTTTTTTTTTTTTTGAGTTGGAATCTCACTCTGTCACCCAGCTGGAGTGCAGTGGCATGTTCACAGCCACCCCAGCATTGACCTGCTGGGCTCCAGTAATCCTTCTGCCTCAGTCTTCCAAGTAGCTGGAACTACAGGCATGCACTACCATGCCTAGCTAATTTTTGATTTATTGTAGAGATGAGGTCTCGCCAAGTTGCCCGGGCTGATCTCAAACCTGCGGGCTCAGGCAATCTATTCACCTCAGCCTCCCAAAGTGCTGGGATTATAGGCTGAGCCACTGAGCCCAAATTTTTTATATATAGTGCTCCTACTTATAGGACCATTCTTTTCCAGATTACTAAACTCTTCCTAATCTTAGCTCAAGTATTGACTCATATTGAGATTATGACTTGTTCCACACAGACTGAGTTAGGTGCCTCTTCTCTGTGCTCATATATTATCCTGCACTGATCTCTATTATGGCACTTGGTACACTACTGTAACGACTCTCAATTTTCTTTTTTATCTTTTAAATTATATAATGAAATGTCTATTTTGTTATTTATTTGAACTTTAAAAAAGTTCCTTATGAGTATAAACGATGTTTTATTTATTTATTTTTTTAATTTCAATGTTCTCAAAAATTTACCAAGACCCCAATAATGGGTACTCAATAAATGTGTTTTAAATAAATCAGGATATTCTGCACTTAATACAAAAGAATATACAGTATATGAGAAGAGACTCCCCCTAAAACGAGAATTTATAAAAAATGATGTCTTTATTCTTACATGCTTAAACATCAGTCGCCTTCAAAGTACTCTCCATTTGATGCAATACACCTGTTGAGATGCTTTTGTCACTGCTCAAAATGAATTTTTGAACTCGACAATTTTTGATGCCTTTTAGCGCATCTGCCGTTTTTTGTTTCACCTCTTTCACATCAGCAACATTTCCCTTTGAGGATTTTTTTCATCCAGGGAAATAAAAAATCATTCAGGGTGAGACTGGGTGAAGAGGGAGGGTGGGGCATAGGGGCCATGCCATTTTTGGTCAAAAGCTGCTGAATACTCAGTGTGGTATCGGCAGGTGTGTTGTGTTGGTGGAGTAACCAGTCACCTGTTTACCACAAATCAAGATGCTTCTCCCGCAAATCAAGATGGAATCTTCTCAAAACTTCCAGATAAAAACTTTGGTTGACCATTTGATCTGGAGGAATGAATTCTGGGTTTTTTTGGTCCCCCTCATACATTTTTTCTTCATCTCTTCTTGAGTATTTCACAAACATCAACTTTGCAAAATAAATATCTAAGAAACTTTCTCTTTTCCTTCTGTGGAATATATGGTAATATAAGCAAAGGCTTCTTCCATAGCATGTTCCATAGGTGTTAAATTGCCAGAGTCTTCAGTTGCTTTTCTTTGGCCAACATGAAAAGAGTAGGAATAAAGATAAATTCCTATTTCTGCCTTATCCTAAGAATATCTCAATACTCTTCTTTCCCCTAATTCTGTTTATTAACTTTCCTGGAACAGATATGGAATTGTCAAGGTTTCTTAATAAACCTTGTCACAAAATAAAAAGAATAAACACTGGATATTTAAGTTTAGTTTAGTTTTTGTTTCTGTTTGAGTTGGAGTCTTACTCCATGCCCAGGCTGGAGTGCAGTGGTATGCTCATGGCCACCGCAGTGTAAACCTGCTGGGCTCAGGCGATCCTTCCGCATCAGCCTTCCAAGTAGCCAGAACTACAGGTATGTACTACCATGCCTGGCTAATTTTTTGATTTACTGTAGCGATGAGGTCTTGGCAAGTTGCCCGGGCTGGTCTCGAACCCGTGGGCTTGGGCAAGTCTCATACCTTGGGCTCTCAAAGTCCTGGGATTATAGGCTTGAGCCACTGCACCTGGTCAGTTTTGTTTTTTTTTTTTACAAAAGTGATTATGTCTTAAGCCTGAACTGGAAAAAGAAAATCCAAATTCTAAACTTCATTTCAATAATTTTAGAAAGCCTTCTGTCATACTGTGCCCCTCTTCCTCCCATCCATCCCTAATGATACTGTTCATGAATATACTTATATAACAGAGTATTCTTCTGTAAGCCAAGAGGCAAATCACAAAGAATAATGATAGTTTCTGAGGAAAACAGGGAGTTACATATAACATCTAGTTTTATAGTAGATCTATCAATTAGAAAGGAAAAAGAAAATGGTGCAGTTCCTATATTTATGGAAGAAACTAAGAACTGCATGGCTAGCATATCTCTTAGACTTCAGAATTTCACAGGCTAGTAAAACGATGTTCTTTTTTAAACTGGGGGAACCAAAATAAGATCCTCCCTTCCCACTTTCAACTGCCTGTGCAGTTGAAATTTAACATAGCAGGCTTTAGGCTGTTATCTTCAGAAAGGTCTCTTTGCAAGATGCCCCGGGCTGGCATCTGGGAACTTGGCTTCTGAAAACATTTTCTAAGTGAGAAAATTGTGACTGCTCTGCCAGCCTACTTAGACTGTACAATGAGATTTATGATGAACATCTTTCCTTCTAAGCATCTGGAATTTTGGTTAACAGAGTGTGCCTATGTGACCAGACCTCAATTAAAAAAAAACAAACAAACCTGAATTTTGAATCTAAAATAGAGTTTGCTATGTGTTGCACAAGTGACTGAATTTTTGAAGCTAGAGGAAAGGTACATAGGAAGACTGAACAATAAGGATTCCTCTACATTCCTCCTGATGTCTTTTTTTCATTAATCATCTGGCTGTGTCTCTTTAACATGTTGTAATGAACCTTTGCTATGAGTATGACTGTATGCCAAGTCCTCTGAGTCCTTCTAGAGAATCACAGAATATGCAGGTAGAACTGGGGATTTCGGGAAATAATACTTGCTAATGATATTAAACAAGGAGATAACCCTATCATCATCATTCACAAAAGTGTATGTTAATAAAATTCTGCCTTTTACTTTGTATGGAAACATGGACTATAACATCAGATTAAAAGGCAGAATTTTAATGAAATAAATTTGGTATTGTAAGAAGTTTATTACATTATACTTATTTTTCTCATTTTTGCTACACATCAGTGAAAATCTCATCATGAACCAGTAACAGACATGTGTTTAGGAACTACTAGGCTAAGTATTTTTGCCTGTATGCCTTTCTACCAATTAATTTTCTTCTGAAATTGAAAGTACTATAAAAAGAAACGTAATGTGTACAGGGATAATTTTAAAAGCTGAAACTTTTATTAAGTAAAGTTTTCACTAAAATAGTCTATTTTTCACAGTCATAAAGTATGAAAGACTATTATAAATTAATAGCAAATTTTGTTCTAGAATATTTTAAGATTTGTACAGTCTTCCTGCCAGCCAAATAACTATGAGAAAAAAACAAAGAACAAAACAGAGACAGAGACACTTCTAACTTTCAGTCTGTCATAACACTAATTATTTTTTATATTAATTTCCTTCTTATTTATAAAGTAAATACTGATATTTAAAAATTATTTATGGGAGACACATTCTTCACCTTTCACAATTACCTGAAAATAGACCCATCAAATCAACTCATCCTAAAAGATCACAACACTTCCTAAAAAGGCAACAAAGATCTCAAATTTCATCCATTAATTTAGTCTTCTGTTTCAGTTATTATAATTCTTCAAGGCAGTTTTTAACAGTGAACATTTTTCAGATGCAACGATTCTCAAATTCCATTTACCAGGCTAAAGAATAATTTTCAGAAGAAGCAGCACACACCTTTTGCTGTAGTTCTTTTACTGCAGAATCTCTATCCATGCATGCCTGCCGGAAGGCTTCATATGCTTTATTGAGTTGTTCGCCAATGTTTTTATCCATTCCTCTTCGTTTTGTAGCATTACTATAAAGGCTGGAGTAAATGACAGGTCTGAAAAATAATCAGAAAAGTTTGAATAGTTATTCCGTTGTATAAATCTCATCTTAAATGCATCTTAAAACACAGTCCTGTAAGGTTTACCACAAGTATTATAACACCAAGTACTATAAAGGTTTATTATAACACAAAAATATTATCTAAAATCCTGATTAGAAGGCCAGGCATGGTGGCTCATGCCTGTAATCCCAGCACATTGGGAGGTAGAGGCAGGGAGGATCGCTTGAGACCAGGAGCTCAAAACCATCCTGGGCAACACAGCAAACCCTATCTCTGCAAGTAAAGAAAAATAAAATAAAATCCTGATTAGAAATACTATGAAGCCTTAAATTCTACAATTTTTAAAAATTCTTTACACAAGGAGAAAGTGGGGTTCCAGTTCAAAAAAATGCTACTTTGGGAATAATAATTTATAAATGTAACATAAAAATAGAGAAATACAAAAAGGACATTATTAGTTCTTTATTATAGAAATGTACAACAGAATTAGTAATGTGAGAAAGGATTTTATTTTTTTACTAAATGGACACTTACTCCCACTTACAAGGTGAATTCTTGCTACACTGAAATTAGAACAAAATTAAATAGATAATAAATGTTTGTGGTTGGAGTTCACATTGTTGTTATAGCAGAGCAATTAAAATGTGTGAAAATGCTCTTATTTTAGCACAAAATCTAGGGAGAGTTGCTGTTAGATTGCACATTAAAAAAGAAAAATCACATCCCTTCAGTTCTACCCCCACTATTAGTTTTCCAACTTCCCTGCTGTTTCTGAATACAGGTTATTTGTTCACTGGAGGTCACTTGGTTTTATCATCTCAGTTTGCATAACATCTCTAACCACAATCCTTGACTCTGAGCAGAATGCTAACTAATGACTGATTTTTTCTGACCAGCTGTAAAAACTACAACACAGGATCTTTCTCTTAATCCTCTAAAAGCCACAGAATAGACAGAGTTCCATATTGGTTATGGGAGTACATTCCACTTTTTTGAAAATCCTGCATGATTTCAGTCTCTAATCTGTTATAACATCTTTCATTTTTATATTTTAACAAAGAATTAAAAAAATTTTGCATTTTCGCTGGGCTCGGTGGCTCAGCCTGTAATCCCGCGCCTTTGGGAGGCTGAAGTGAGTGGATTGCCTGAGCCCACGGGTTCGAGACCCGCC
>NW_007083417.1:315445-324193 GCF_000164805.1 Carlito syrichta
CAGTCTGGGCGACAGAGTGAGACTCCAACTCAAAAAAAAAAAAAAAAAAAATTTTGCATTTTCAATGGAGGTACAATTCATATAACATAAAATCCATTCTTAGCCGGGCTCGGTGGCTCAGCCTATAATCCCGTGCCTTTGGGAGGCTGAGGTGAGCAGATTGCCTGAGCCCGCGGGTTTGAGACCCGCCTGGGCAGTAAGACCTCATCTCTACAATAAATCAAAAAGTCAGCCGGGCGTGGTAGCGCATGCCTGTAATTCTGGCTACTCGGAAGGCTGAGGCGGAAGGATCACCGGAGCCCAGCAGGTCGAGGCTGTGGTGGCCGGGAGCGGCCACTGCACTCCAGTCTGGGCGACAGAGTGAGACTCCAACTCAAAAAATAAAAAGTAAAAAATAAAAAAATCCATTCTTTTAATGTGTACACTCCAGTACTTTTGAGAATATTCATTATGTTGTGCAATTCACCACCACTATCTAATTTCAGAACATTTTCATCACCCCCCCCCCAAAAAAACTCCATATCTATTAAGTTAGTCCCAATTTTACTCTCCCCTCATCTCCTGGCAACCACTATTTTGTTCTTTGTCTCTATGGATTTGTCTATTTTGATATCTCATACAAATGGAATCATACAATATATGGTTTCTGTGTCTGGCATAATATTTCTGAGGTTTATCCATGTTGTAGCATGTAACAGTACTGCATTCCTTTTTATGGCTAAATAATATTCCATTGTAGGCATATACAACATTTTGTTTATCAATTCCTCAGTTGATGGACATTTGAGTTGTTTCTACTTTTTGGTTATTTTAAAGTTACTGTGAACATTTGTGTACACATTTTTTGTGTGAACATATGTTTTCAATTTTCTCAGATATATGCCTAGAAGTGGAACTGCTGAGTCAGATGGTTACTCTATGTTTAACTTTTTGAGAAACTGCCAAACTGTTTCCATAGAAGCTGTACCATTTTACATTTCCACTAGCAATGTACAAGGGTTCCAATTTCTACATATCCTTGCCAACATGTCTTACAGTCCATTTAAAAAATTATAGCTATTCTAGTGAAATGGTACCCAATCATGGTTTTGATTTGCATCTCCCTAATGAACATCTTTTGATGTGCTTATTGATCATTTGTATATTTTGGGTGAAACGTCTATTCAAATCCTTTGCCCACTTTTTAAATTGGGTTATTTGACTTTTTACTGTTAAGTTGCAGGAGTTCTTTATGTATTCTAGAAACTAGACTCTTATCAGATATATGATTTGCAAGTAGTTTTTCTCATTCTACAGATGTCTTTTCACAGTGTCTTTTGATATACAAGGTTTCCAATTTTGATAAAGTCCAATTTACCTATTTTTTTTCTTTTGTGGCTTGGTGCCATATCTTCTTTATTTTGTTTTAAGAGAAAGAGTCTTGCTCTGTTCCCCAGGTTGGAGTACAGTGGTGCAATCATGACCCACTGCAGCCACAACTTTCTGGGCTCAAGCAACTCTCCTGCCTCAGCCCTCCATGTAGCTGGGTTTACATATGTGTACAACCATGCCTGGCTAATTTATTGTAGAGATGAGCTCTCACTGTGTTGCTCAGACTGGACTTGAACTCCTGGCCTACAACTTTCCTTCCACCTTGGCTTCCCAAAGTACAGGAATTACAGGTGTGAGCCACCACACCTGGCCACTTCTGGTGCCATATCTAAGAAATTGTTGCCTAATCAAAAGTCATGAAGATTTTCACCTGTTTCCTTTTAAAAACTTTATGATTTTAGAATTCACATTTAGGTCTTTGATCCATACCGAGTTAATTTTGTATATGGTGTGAGGTAGAGGTCCAGATTCATTCTTTTGCATGAAGCTATCCAGTCCTGCAACCATTTATTAAAAGTATTCTTTTCCCACTGAATGATCTTGACACCCTTGCTAGAAATCAACAGACCCCAGAAATCATTATGCTCTTTTAAACACCCAGGTACAAGTAATATTTCAGCCAATGTCTCTCTCTCTCTCTCTCTCTCTCTCAGGCAATCCTTCTACCTCAGCCTTCCAAGTAGCTGGAACTATAGGTGTGCATCACCATGCCCGGCTAATTTTTGTTTTTGATTTACTGTAGTGACAAGGTCTCGCCATGTTGCCCAGTCTGGTCTCGAACCCGTGGACTCAGGCAATCCTCCCAATGGATGCTGGGATTACAGGTTTAAGCTACCACACCCGACATTTTTCATTTTTAAGATACCGAATATACTCCTAAATTGTTGACCAGGTTTAATAAAAACAATTCTAAGGTTTTTATTGCAGTTCACAAAGTCATTACTTTCTAAAGACTGAAGGGGTTAATTCTTTATGCTTTCTACTTAGAAAGCTAGTTACTACTGCTACCTCTGATAGATGAAATCCTGTTAGGATAATTAATGTTGCTAGCTCTCTGCCTAGCCATAGATACTATGGAAACATAAGCAATTAGCATTAATATAAAGTGTCACTTTGAATACTTCATTTATTTAGACACTAGTTCATTCAAGAAAGTATTAAAGGACACTTAAAAATACATAAGAGATTAAAAATAAGTATGCAGAGAGGAAAGGAAAAATAAGCGTAAGTAGTCACAGGGACCATAATATTACTAGATAGTACATTAACGCACTAACTGCCCCTTGGTCACTAAATCTTTTGAGACCCAAGCTTCTTTCTCTCCAGTACAAAAAAAGGTGTTGGGACTCAATTTCTAAGAAACTTCCTTGTTCTACAGTTCTTGAGGCTGTGAGTTAAAAATGCATGCCTGTTCCATCAGGAAGTGCATTCTTGTTTTTAAAAATGTAAATGCAATACTAAAAATAGTTGCATCATATGCAAGTAAATCATGTGGAGCCATCACTTCAGGTCCTTGAATTAGATCATACAAATGTCACTAAGAGGAGCTACAGAGTAAATTCAACATGGACACATCCTATTTCTGGAAATAAGAATGTATGCTGAGAAAATACATTTAGTTCCAGGTTGATACAAATAAATACAAGGTACATTTAATTCCTATCTAACAACCAAGAAGGGAATTAGGTGTTAGATCAGTATCACTGACCAGAGAAAAAGAAGTCTCCGGGACATAGCTAACTAAGTTGGACAGATTTCAAATATTAATACTCTGAACTTTAAAGCTACTTGTTCCTCTATTTTTTTAAGTTTAGCATTTGCTAAGTATAAAATTAATTTAAGAGGCAGTCATGTTTCAACTATATTTTGGTACAACTTCTACAAAATGTGTCAGACTCCAGGGGGAATGCTTTATATTTATAGTAAACATGCTCAAACCCAAAACTCATGGCCAGTCTTGTTCCCCAAACCCAGAGGTAGATGCTATAGCAATCTCTGCCTTGGACACACATGGCTAGCTAGGGTTTTGCTTTATTTCTGGATTTGGCTTGCTGGTTTCCTTTTACTATGTGAAGAAAGATTCTGATGGCCCAGAAAATAGTAGGGTTAGCTGAATGTAAATCACACCTCCCCTCCAACAACTTGTTCCCTGCAATTCTTCTGAAGACTGGAAACTCCCTCACCCATTCACTTTGGTCCTCCTGGCAGTAAATTCCTTGTTTCCTACTTGAACCAGTGGTTCTGACAAGAAAGCAAAATAGAGGGCAAAGGGTTCTTGTTCCACCTCTCCAGCCCTGTGAATGCCTGTTGTGTACCTGTCCAGGAAGAAGCACAAAGAAAATCCCTGGATAGTAGGCTGCTGCTTCTTTCACTGAACCCTTGGTTCAGTAATGAAATTTTCCTGGGGTAGAAAAGACAGCATGAGCAAGGGAGATAATTTGCCCTTCCTTTGGTAAATGTTCCCAGCTCTGACAAAGCTTTGTCGACTACTAGGGCCAAAGTGTGATTTTAATAAAATATATCCCATTGCCATTCAATTCAAGAAAAATGTTTGCATATTTATTATGGTGTAAGGCACTGTGCAGGGTGAATCGAGGGATTCAGAGAGAGTACTACCTTAAAGTTAAAGTTTCTTGTACTAAGTATTTTAACCAATTCTTCATTTCCTATTACATATTAATATTCCCATTTGACCAATAAAGCTCAGAAAGCTTAAATGACTTGCCTATAGCAATATAGCTGTGTTACAAGCTAGAGTAGACCTTTGGAATTCTTACTTCAAAGATTGTTCATTAAAGTCATTTGCAAAGTATTCTCCCAGGGTGTCATAGTTGATAAGTGTATTTAATAAAATATTCACTGTTGCCAAGTGTGGTAGCACACATCTGTAATTCCAGCTATCTGGGAGGCTGAGGCAGGATTACTTGAAGCCAGGACTTTGAGATAAACCTGGGAAACCTAGTGAGTCCTCTATCACTACAAAAAAAAAAAAAAAATTAGCTTCGTGTGTGGAGTGTGCCTGTAGTCTCAGCTACTTGGGAGGCTGAGGCAGAAGGATCACTTGAGCCCAGGAGTTTGGGGCTGCAATGAACCATGTTCGTGCCACTGCACTCTAGCCTGGGCGACAGAGCAAGACCTTCTTTAAAAAAAAACAACTTGTTGGGTGCCAACTGTGAGCAAAGATGTGCTAGGCACCACCGATGTAGTGAGAAAAAAACAGACACTAAACCTACCTTCGTGAAGGTATCACTAGCTGTAACTTGAAGCACAGTATATGGGTACCCTGAGATATCCAAAGACTATAGCATCCAATTGGAGAGGAAAGTGGGCACATCTGTTTATGAAGTTTAAGAAGGCTTTCAGAGGTGGGTGGTTATTTGAATAGGGTTTTGAAGCATTGGTGGGAATGATCTCATCCATTCCCTTTATTTAATTATCAAAAAACAGTCACACTTTCTCAAGTAGGTTTCCCACTGCTAAAATTATGCTTTTAATGGTAAATAATATCCATTCTTCACTAAAACAGGCCAGGATTATATGCATTTCCTATGTATTGTTCAGTAGAACTTTCCTGATCAGGACTACCATGCAAACCTGAGATAATTCTTACATATAACAATGATGGTTACTATAAAAATGACTGATTAGGCTGTAGCGTTTCCCATTATGACTGAAAGCACGTAGGGTAGAAATGAAATAAAAGACAAGTTCTGTAGTCTTGATTTTTTTTGCTTTTAAGATGACAAGTTTGGGTGATATAACTTCCAATTTTATGATTATACACATTACCAAACAAATACAGAGCATACAAGCTTTTGCTTAGAAAATAAATGGTGACTTATTTTTCCTCATAAATAATATTGTAGATTTAAAAGTAGAAGTAATTTTGTTTTACTTTATATTACAAACTAGGCCTTGCTGCAAACCATATATATGGCATTTCATTTCACAATGGTGAGAAGCAAGGAGTAAAGCTATATGGAGTATCTGGGAAGTAAAGAGACAATATGGTACTATAAAAACATGAGATTATAATACATGAAAATTACCATTACTTTATTTATTCAACAATATCTATATATTCCCTCCTAAGCTTTTTACTAGAGTGAAAAAAAAGCTTTAAATTCAGATCCCCAACTTGCAATTTTCTAGCCAACTACTTAGTTTCTCTGAACATCAGTTATCATATTAAACATAGTTTAGATAGCTACTGTAAAAATTAAGTGAGGGCTTTGCAGACGCTGCCGCCTTGAGCCTTTTCTCATCAGCCATGGTCAACCCAACCTTGTTCTTCAACGTCGCCGACAACGGTGAGCCCTTGGGTCACATCTCCTTTGAGCTGTTTGCAGACAAAGTTCCAAAGACAGTAGAAAACTTGGTGCTCTGAGCACTGGAGAGAAAGGATTTGGTTACAAGGGTTCCTGCTTTCACAATTATTTCAGGGTTTATGTGCCAGGGTGATGACTTTACACGCCATAATGGCAATGGCAGCAAGTCCATCTATGGGGAGAAATTTTATGATGAGAACTTCATCTTGAAGCATACAGGCCCTGGCATCTTGTCCATGGAAAATGCTGGACCCAACACAAATGGTTCCCAGTTTGTTTGTTTTTTTTTTTGAGTCGGAGTCTCACTCAGTCGCCCAGACTGGAGTGCAGTGGCCGCTCCCGGCCACCGCAGCCTCACCTGCTGGGCTCCGGCGATCCTTCCGCCTCAGCCTTCCGAGTAGCTGGAATTACAGGCATGCGCTACCACGCCCGGCTGATTTTTTGATTTATTGTAGAGATGAGGTCTCGCTTGCCCAGGTGGGTCTCGAACCCGCGGGCTCAGGCAATCCACTCACCTCAGCCTCCCAAAGGCGCGGGATTACAGGCTGAGCCACCAAGCCCAGCTGGTTCCCAGTTTTTTATCTGCACTACTAAGACTAAATGATTGGATAACAAGCATGTGGTTTTTGGCAAGGTGAAAGAGGGCATGAATGTTGTGCAAGCCATGGAGGGCTTTGGGTCCAAGAATGGAAAGACCTGTGAGAAGATCACCATTGCTGACTGTGGACAACTCTAATAAATTTGACTTGTTTTATCTTTAAAAAAAATTAAGTGGGAACATATATGAATGTGTATGTTATTTGCTCTTCAATATTCATTCTTCCCTTCTCTTATAGTACTAGCAACTTCTGATTTTTAGGTGGCATAGTCCCGTGACTATGTTGTAGTAATTGGCAAATGGTTGTAACTTCCACGACAAGCTCTTCCTTTCAGCTCTTTCACTTCCCTGGGTAGATGGAATGCTGTGGAGGTAAGTCACCTAGAACACTGAGGTAAGAGCAATACTTTCAGGATGGTGGAATAAGAATGAAGAAGTCTAGGTCCTTGACACTATGGAGCCACCAGATTAGCTCTGGTCATCTTATACTTTGAACTGTTATATTTGAGAGAAATACAGTTTAACCAGTGCTTTGTGGATCTCTAAAGGAACTGAACCATATCCTGATTGGTACAATATTAAAGACTGTTTCAGTGCTGAACACTTCTTTTTTCCCAGGGAAAGAAATAGTCATGGTCTTTGCCTTTTTCTCCAATTACAGCTTATAGTTGAGTGAGGCAACATATGAAAATAGTTAACCAATCTAAGAGATCAATTATAAAAGTGTAAGGAAAAAGTATGAGCGTATCTTGATTGGGGGGGCAGGTCTGAGTAGCATAGGTTTAGGCATTTGTGGGACCTCACCTGGTGGCTCATTAGAGATTTGTGCATTTCATTGTAAGTTTTACCTCAAAAGAAGAAGGAAAGACTTGTTAAGTAAAAGATGTGAGCAAGATAAAGGTTTAATAAGAGGAACAATAAGAATAAGAGGAATTGTGGAAGGTTTCACAGAGGATCTGACACTTAAAACTGTGTCCTGAAAGATGAGGAGGTTTCGACAAGGAAAGAATGAGCAAGAAAAGTGTAGATGAGTAGATGTCTAGAGCCAAAAGAGTAGCAGCCCTGAGAAGTCACTAGTATGGTGAATTTAGTGACTGGAGTGTTCTGTTTATACAAGTCTAACAGGTGTGCCAAGAGGATAATGAGGGTTGCCAGCTATAGTCAGGGTCACTGTGTATGATTGTGCTGCACTGCAATAACTTTAGGGGACACTATCCATAATGACCATGATTAGAATGGCACCTTGTAGAGTTGCAGAGTGCACTAACTACATTAACCACATGCAGCAGGCTCCATTATGACCAGATTGTAATAAACTTTTTTTCTTTTTGTTTTTCTTTTTTAGTTTAGCTTTGCATATTCACCACATGGACTTATTGTGTAGTGGTAGGGATTGGGTTTCAGGTGGCCCATTCCCCAGACAGTAAACATTGTACCCTTTAGGTAGTTTCTGAACACTAATCCCCCCTCCTAGACTGTAGTAGACTTTGAATGACACCCTAAGAAATGCAGAATTTAACATGTTGACAGTAAGGGATTACGTGAGGGAAGGTTTCAAGCACGAAATGTTTTAGAAAGGCAGAACGGATGCCAGCATGGAATATAAACTAGTGAGGGAGACAAAGTAAGGACATCCCACAGGCAACAATTGCTGTATTCTGGTTGAAAGATGAGAGCTGAACTAAAAAGGGAAAATGAAAGACGAATAGATTCATAAGACATTTCAAAAGTAGAAATAAGAGGATTCAGTGGCTAAATGGATCTGCACAATAGATAAGAAGGCAGCATTTCAGGTACCTGTAAGTTTGGAATCTACATTTTAATTAGCAAAGTGCTATATTGTTGCAGATGGTTCACCAGCCATATTTTTTCCAAACATTAGGCAGACAGTGGTAATAGCCAGACATAAAGAAACAGAAAGAAAATTTTGAGAGGGAAAGATACTGAATTCCATTTTGGGCAAAAGTGCTTGAAGAGCCATAATAATAAAGAGGAAGACAGAACCAACTGAATGATAATCTACAGGAAAAAAATGAAGGCTAAATAAGCTTTCTCTACTGTTTGTGTTCTTGGAAGTCCTGTTTTTAACATCCTCTGATACTGCAATACACCCTTGGACACTTAACCAAGCAAAAACTTTTTTACCAAAAAAAGGGAAACAAACAGTGGAGTAAGAGAAGCAATACTTATCATTGTACCATCTTGTATCACAAGATATACATCTTTTTCCTCTCAAATATAAAACAAAAAAAGGATAGGCCCATTTATTGTTCATCTGAAAGACAGCAGAAGGAAAACTAAGAAATGCATAAAACAGTATGTCATTTTAGTACAGCTGTTATCTCATGTAAGAAGACTATCAGTTAAGTAAGAATGTTATCAGCAGGGCTCGGTGGCTCAGCCTGTAATCCCGCGCCTTTGGGAGGCTGAGGTGAGTGGATTACCTGAGCC
>NW_007083417.1:324579-340737 GCF_000164805.1 Carlito syrichta
GGGTCGAGGCTGTGGTGGCCGGGAGCAGCCACTGCACTCCAGTCTGGGCGACAGAGTGAGACTCCATCTCAAAAAAATAAAATAAAATAAAATAACAGGAAAAATAATTGTGGCAGAGCATTTGGATGTATGAATTTTCTTAAGTCTTTTTCTTTGATTTTATCAAATTTATAAATAATAATAAATACTATTATTAGTAATTTTTTCATAAGAGTAGAAGAGTTTAATCTATCTTCTGGTCTTAACCAGAAAAGTTTGAAAAAAAATATTTTCAGTAATCTTAAAAAGGTCTCCCAAAACACAAGACAGTAATGTAAAAGATGTTATAGACTGCACAAGATTCATAAAGGGCAAAGTCATTTTTGAAAAAGAAGTAGTTAAAATCTTTTGTTAGTGCCCCTCTAGCATTCCTGGGTTATTAGCTGTATTAGAATAAAACCACTATGAAGAAAGAGAGCTCTTCTATGAAAAGATACTAAAATTTCTAGAGATAGAAGGCCTTTTCACGAAAAGGCCTATTTTCTCTTTAAACCACAGTTTAAAATTGCTGAGCAGCCATTTAGCCTTGGAAATATTACCAATGAAAAACAGGAACAGGCAAAAGCCTTCATAATTATAAAGCTGTACTCTGCTCTTAACCACCGACATGGGACTACAGCTCTTCTTCATACCCTGCTTTTAATTTCCCTGAGGATACCTGGGGTCTGCTGGGCAAATGTTTGCAAGTCACAACTTGTTTTATTAGAAGTAATTGTGAGAACTCCAGTGAGAAAATAAAAAAGGTTTCAGAGATTTCCAGATCTCCATTTCCAGTCCCAAGATGTTTAGGTTATGACTTTAAAGACAATAGTTTTACACTGTGCAACATACTCTCTCCCTTAACTACTCCTGAACATAGGACCCAAAAAATTCCTGGGTAGCCTGACAAGCCAACTTTTCAAACCTGCATCTGTGTCAAAATTATCCAACTTTCTACCACTTTCAGGGCCACCCAGTTTTTTTCAAATATGAATATTCAGATCTAGGGCATCTCAACATTTGCTGTGCATCCTACTATGGGGAAACAAGAGTTGATTAGAAACTTTGATTTGTCTCTGGAAGAAAATATTAAAAGATCCTATAAAATAAAGATTCTAAATAAAATTTCTGACTATACCACATCTTGTGTAAAATGTATTTATTTCTCTATTAAGACAATTTGTAGGAATTGGGGAAGATGGCGGTGGAGCTGAATGGACTGTGCAGTCCCTGTGTGAGTGAGTGAGTGTACGGATAAATTTGCCTGCGTGTCTGTAAGTGGGTGTGTGAGTGGCTGAGTGGGGACTCAAGAGCAAGTGACCAGAGATCTCCTGGTGAAGTGGCTGATGCCACAGCTGCTCTGCTTGGACCCTAGTACCTCCTGGGGAGTAGAAATTGAGTATCATTTTCTAAAATCAACAAAGCCTTTCCCAGGAAGAAGCTGCCAAGAGCAACTACCATTGCTACTGCCTGAGTCTCAGGCACCCCACTCCCTACTCTGACCCAGCTGTGTGACAAAGGGTGTGACCAGAAAAGGACAAGAAAAACCCCTCATGAGATTAGAGGTAAACCCTGGGCTGACCCAACCCCCTCCTCCTTAGAAATCCACTGAACGTCAGGCCGACATGGCTGGGGCACAACTAAGAAGGCTAAACCCAGGTGGAGCCTAGATGGCAGCCATGCTAGTAGAACTCTACTCTGGAATAAGCCTGGCTGGGGTATCTGCTGCCAGCACCTGGGGAGGAGACAATCCTGCACCTCCTCACCAGAGGGGATACCCCTGACCTTACAAGAGCGGGAGGGGAAGATTGATGTCCCACTCACCACCACACCTCCTTCCTCCCACCCTGGGCCGCAGGCCAGGGAGATTGTGAATGAACCCACAGCCCCACAGGAGATAGAAGGTGGGGATACCTGTGAGCAGCTGAGAAGAATAATTACAGAATCTGCCACAAGAGGGTGGTCAGTGCTCAGAAATTTTTAAAAATTATTTCTTTTTTGTTCTCCTTTTGTTTTGGTTTAGTGTGGGTGTGTGTGAATGTGTGTGTGAGGGTTTGATTTGCATTCCCCTCCCTTTTTTCTTTTTCCTCTTTCATTTTTTGGTGTGTGTATGTTTGTGTGTGTGTGTGTGTATGTGTGTGTGTGTGGTTTTCCTGTTTTTATGTGTGTTTTTTTTTTGGTTTTGGTTTTTGTCTTTTTTTAGTTTTAGTTTTTCTGTAGTTTATTTATTTTTTTCCATTCTATTTCATTCTACTTTTCTCTGTTCTCATTACTGTTACTCTCTCTTGGACTCAGTGGGTACACACATGTACCAATTGCATCGTATGTGTAGTAGTGGTGGAGAGTAGGTCTCAGGGGACCCATACTCCAGTCAGTTATCACTGTAACTTGCAAGTAGTTTCTGAAGCCTAGTTCCCCACCCTCCACCTTATTCAACAATCAAACCTATAAGAAATAGCAAAGTTTCCCACCACCAACCATGTTTCAAAACAGAATAAAATCAGAAATTCTGATCAGGGAAGAATAGAGGGTTGAGCAAACAACAGAAGTGAAAACCCGACCCACTACCACTGAATAACAGAATTTAAAAAAAGGAAGATCTGTCATAAATGAGAAAAAAAAAAATCAGTGGAAGAACACAGGTCATTCCCAGTGTACCAAAGAGGCAATGTCTAAAAAATAAGAGCTCAGAGCCCAAACAATGGAAATAAGCAACAATTGGTCCCAGAATACAACAGAGATTAGGGATTGGATGGAAAGAGCGAATAAGATGCAAGAAAGGCAAGATGCAACACTGAAAGAACTTGTAACAGAGATTTTGGCCATAAAAAACTTCATCCAGGAATTTAAAAAATGACAAATGTGGAAAGCAGAATTAACCAAGCAGAAAAAAGAATCTCAGAGCTTGAAGACCAAAACATGGAATTAACCAGATCTGTTAAAAACATAGAAAGAAGACTCAGAAAGAAAGAACAAAGCCTCTAAGAGATGTGTTTATATCAGGACTCAAAGTTATGCCTGATTGGCATCCCAGTAGAAGAAAGGGAAATGGAGAATACTTTGGAACAAGTATTCCAGGAGGTTATCCAAGAAAACTTTCCCCATCTCAACAGAGATACGACCATACAAACACAAGAGGTTCAGAGAATTCCCACAAGCCATCACATGAGAAGACCAACCCTCTGACACATAGTAATTTGCCTACACAAAGTAGACATAAAACAAAAAATCCTAAAGGCAACGAGAGAGAAAGGTCAGACTACTTACTGGGGAAGATCGATCAATCAGAATAGCAGCAGACTTAATGGCAGAAATGTTTTAAGCTAGAAGGGATTGGAATCCAATTTTCAAAGTCCTCAAAGATAAACAACTTCAACCAAGAATTTGCTACTCAGCCAAGCTCCACTTCACCAGTGATGGAGAATTAAAATCCTTCCCAGACATCTAATCCCTAAGATTATGCTACTTCCAGATCAGCTCTACAGGAGCCACTCAAGAAGGTATTAAGCAAAGAAAGTAAAGAAAAGAGCAACCATGCACTTCCTAAGAATGAAGGAAAACATCAACACAACACACCTCATGGTTGCAAAATTGAAAACACACACATATGTCAACCCAAAAATTAAAAGAAAACAAAACAGCCTTTAAGAGACTCATGATAGGGATAAACTCTCACATTTCAACCTCACATCAATCATGCTGTTTAGGTCCATGGACTAAAGGCACCAATGGAAAGACACAGAATGGCAAACTAGATAAAAATAAAAAACATGACCCAACAATATGTTGCCTCTAGGAAACACATCTCATTACAAAGAACACCCACAGGTTCAAAGTTAAAGGATGGAAAACAAACTTTCAGGTGAATGGAACACACAAAAAAGGGGTAGGAATTGAGATCTTAATATAAGATGAAACAACCTTCAAACTATTAAAAATTTAAAAAGATACATAAGGATACTACATAAAGATAAAAGTTTCATTCCATCAACAAGAAATATCCATCCTAAACATATAGGCACCAAATATAGGAGCACCAGCTTTTATAAAGCAACTACTAAGTAAACTAAAAAAAGATAATGACTCTAACACTATCAAAGCTGGGGACTTAAAAACTCCACTAACAACCCTAGATAGATCATAGAGAGGAAAAAAATCAACAAGAAGATCCAGAATCTAAACTTGACACTTGACCAAATGAACTTAATAGATACCTACAGAACACTTCACCCAACAACCACAGAATATACATTCTACTTATCACCACATGGAACATACTCCAAGATCAACCACATCCTCAGCCAGAAGTCAAGAAGAAGCACATTTCATAAAGTCAAAATACTATCATGCACCTTCTCAGACCACAGTGTAATAAAAATAAATATCACCACCAACAAGATTCCCCTCAGACCCACAAAAACATGGACATTAAGCAGCATGATGCTGAAAAACTCCTGGGTAAACATAGAAATCAAAACAAAGATTCCTGGAAACAAAACAAAAACATCTTATCAAACCTCTGGAATACCATGATTTCAGTACAAAGAGGGAAATTTATAACTCTATGCACACACATCAAAAAAATATAAAGATCATAAGTTAATAGCCTAACAAATCACCTAAGGGAGCTGGAAAGGCAATACTGTTAAAACCCTAGCTTCAGCATTAGAATCTAAATCACCAAAGTAAAAGCCGAAGTATGAGACAAAGAGGACAAAATATCATAGAAAAAAATCAACAATACAAAAAGCTGGTTCATTGAAGGATAAACAAGGTTGACAGATCCCTAGCCAGATTGACCAAGAAAAAGAGAGAAAAAGCCCCCCAAAAACACAATCAGAAATGCAAAAGATCAAGCCACAACTGACCCTGAAGAAATATAAAAGATTATCAGAGATGACTATGCACAACTGTATGGTAACAAACTTGAAAACCTAAATGAAATGGAGAACTTTCTAACATCACACAACCTCCCAAGATGAAACAAGAAGAAATTGAGAACCGAAATAGACCATAAACAGCCCAGGAAACTGACCCCATCATAAGAAAACTCTTTATTAAAAAAATCCCTTGACCAGATGGCTTTCCAGAGGAATTTTACAAAACATACAAGAGAAGCTGATACTAATCCTATTTAAAGTATTCCAGGCAATCGAGAAAGACAAACATCTCCCCAAATCAGTTTATGAAGCTAACATCACACTGATACCCAAACTGGGTAAAGATGTAACAAAGAATGAGAACTACAAGTCAATATCCCTGATGAACATAGATGCAAAAATTCTCACAAGATTCTAGCAAATCAGATCCAACAACACATCTCAAAAATTATTCATCATGACCAAGTAGACTTCATTCCCAGGATGCAGGGCTGGTTCAACATCTGCAAGACCATAAATGTAATTACATACATCAAAAGGTGTAAAAACAAGAACCACATAATTATATCATTGGATACTGAAAAAGCTTTCGACAAAAATCTAGCATCCCTTCTTGATAAAAACCCTTGAACACCTAGGCATAGTGGGAACATACCTCAAAATAGTAAGAGCCATCTATGATAAACCCACAGCCAACATATTGCTAAATAGACAGAAATTGGAAGCATTTCCTCTGAAAACGAACAAGACAAGGCTGCCCATGTTCACTCCTCCTGTTCAACATAGTATTAGAAGGCATAGCTAGAGCAATCAGCCAAGAGAAGGAAATCAGGGATATCCAAATAGGAAAAGAGGAAATTAAATTATCCCTCTTTGCTGAAGATAAGCTCTTATACTCTGAAAACCCAAGATAATCTGTCAAAAAGCTCCTTCCATTGATAAAGGACTTTGGCAAAGTGTCAGGGTACAAAATAAATGTGTAAAAGACTGCCACATTTTTATACACCAACATCAAACAGGTAGAAAACCAAATAAAAAGCACAATCCCATTCACAATAGCCAAAAAAAGAAATACATTGGCATCATCCTAACCAGAGATGTGAAAGATCTTACAATGAAAGCTAAAAAACACTACTCAAAGAAATCAAAGAAGACACAAATAGAAAAATATTCCATACTCATGGATTGGAAGAATCAACATTGTAAAAATGTCCATCCCACCTAAGGCAATCTACAGATTCAACGCAATACCCACTAAATTACCAACATCATTCTTCTCAGAACTGGAAACTATAATACAGAAATTCATATGGAAACATAAATGACCGTGAATAGCCAAAACAATCCTCAGCAAAAGAAACAAAGCAGGAGGTATCACACTTCCAGGCTTTAAACTTTATTATAAAGCTACAATAATCAAAAGAGCCTGGTATTGGTGCAAGAACATGCATATACACAAATGGAACAGGATAGAGATTCCAGAAGCAAAACCTTAATTTCTCAACCAACTCATCTCTGACAAAGCCTCCAACAGTAACCACTGGGGAGAGGAGAACCTATTCAGTACATTGTGCTGGGAAAATGGTCTGATCACATGTAGAAGATTGAAATGGGATCCCTACCTATCACTATACATAAAAATCAACTCCACATGGATCAAAGACCTAAATGCAAAACCTCAAACTATAAGAATCTTAGAAAACACAGAAATTAGAATAGGCAACCAATCCCTGATCAAAACCCCAAAAGTCCATGCCATAAGAGATAGATAGACAAGTAGAACCTCATCAAACTGAAAAGCAAAGCAAAAGAAACCGTCAAGAGAGTGGGGAAACAGCCCACAGAATGGAAAAAAAGTTTGCCAACTGCATATCTAACCAATGTCTAACATCCAGGATCTACAGGGAACTCAAAACGTGTTGAAAAGAAAAAACAAACAGTCTTTTAAAAAAGTGGGCAAAAGACATGAATAGACATTTCTCAAAAGACATATGAGCAGCCAACAGATATGTGAAAAAATTCTCAGTCTCACTAATTATCAAAGAAATGTGAATCGAAACCACACTGTGATACCACCTAACTCCAGTCAGGATAGCCATTATTAATAACTCAAAAAAACAAGAGGATGCAGGGAAAAGGGAACACTTCTACACTGTTGGTGGGAGTATAAACTAGTGCAACCTCTGTGAAAAACAGCGTGGTGACTTCTAAAATATCTAAAAATCAATCTTCTATACAATCCAGCAATTCCCCTTCTGTGAATACACCTAGAGGAATGCAAATCATTCTACAAAAAAGATGCCTGCACATGCGTGTTTAATGCAGCACTATTCACAATAGAAAAACATGGAGCTGTCTGTGCTGCCCATCAAAAGTGGACTGGATTAAAAAAATGTGGTACATGATGGAATATTATGCAGACTTAAAGAAAGACAAAATTATGGACTTTGCAGCAACTTGGATGAAATTAGAGTCTATTACACTCAATGATTTCTCACAGAAACAAAGAACTGAGTACCACATGTTCTCACCCTGAACATTTATCATACAATAAGAAAGGGACTGGCAGTAGTGGGACACTGCCAGGGGAGAGGGAGTGGCACAAAACACCAATAAGGGTACCTGATCTAAAACCAGGCAAAGTGAGAACCAAAGGTGTTCCCAAACTCCACCTATGTACATGATCCTGAATTGTATCCCACATCTTAAAATAAAATTTTAAAAAGACAATTTGTAGAGTAGAGAATCTAAATTAAAAAGCCTAGTCAACCAAAGATAAAATTGAAGTTGAAGTGCAGCATACATATTCTGTCTAGAGATGCTAGGTGATTGGTGAGCATTATACAACCTTTCTATGGAATTCAGTTCTCTCATCTGCTCCAGTTTAGCAGCTCTGGGCTATAGGACATTGGTTCCCAATCTGTTAGTACATTAGAATCATCCACGGTGGTTTAAAAAAATTGACTAGTAAACTCTGTCCTAGACTTCCTAGATTATAATTTTGTGCAGGGGAAGATGTGGGACAGATTTAAAATCACTGCCATGAAGGGTGAATCACAGCTTGGAAAACACTGTAAAACACTACACAAATATGCACCAAGGTGGGGAAATAGGTTTTCCATAAAGTGGCTTTTTTTCTGCATAGTGATCTGCTTTATGGATTGTTCTAGAAAAAGTATACAAAAATAACAGTTGCTAAGGCAGAAGACTTTCTATAAATAAATAAATAAAGGTATTTTGATATTTTGGCAGATGGTCCAGAGCAGTAGTACTTTATTGATCTTGGTTCCATAAAATTTCCATAACTCATCAATCTGTATGACAACTGTTTCTCTATTAATAGTATTTGTATTCTAGTTCTTGTTGAGGAATTTGACTGTGACAATAGCCCTTCTCCCACCAAGCAGCAATATTCTTTTAACTTGAAGATCCCCATATTGATACTCTAATCAATCAATTCTGTTTAATTCTCCAGCTAAATACAAAGATGAGAAAGGGCATAGATCCCAATGACACGCCTTCATAAAGGCACACAGGCATGGGCCAGAGGACGAGTTCCGTCTTCTGTATGAATGGCAAGCATTCCAACAATGATGGAGGTGGTTCCTTATTTCACCATGGGAAGCACCGGGGCGGAGTCGGAACTAACATCTATTTGCCAGGTACTTTATATAAACTGCTTTATTTTTAATCTTTCCTCTGCAGAAGCATATATTACTTTATAGATGAGGAAACTAAGCTTCAAAGGGGTAAATAAGTTGCATAAGGTACAGAATTAGAAAACAGAACTAGATAAATCTAGGTCTCTCTGATGTGAAAACCCAATCTTCTCTAGCTTTTTCTCCAGATTTAGTTAAATGTTTTTCAAAGCTATACATACCTATATCTTAATGAGTTGAATTGCTTTACAAAGCTTGAGAAAAACAAAAGTCCTCTATTTTTCCTCCCCATTTCCTGCTTCACCTTGGCAACAACTCTTTTGGCTGATTTTTTGGTATTTATCTCTGTATCTCTAAGTAATATGGAATACTGCCACTACTGATTTTCAGTTTTGCCTTCCCACAACGCAAAAACAAGGAGTCAGTTTTCTTTAAACATCCCCCTCCGTCCTATTTCCCCAATATAGTTATATCTAATTTTTGGTTAGATCATCATTCATCTTTTGCTTTCTTAATAATATGTTATGCTATTCACTGCTGAGTCATATAATACACTATGGCTGCTTTTCCTTTCCTGAAAGACTTTTTCTCTAAACGTTTTTCCTAAAAAACGTTTAATTTGCTTTATTTCGTATTATCATTAAACTCCTCAATATATTCAGACACTTCAGGCATTCCATCTTCTTAGAAGAATCCCTTCTTAGAGCTTTCTGACTCGTTCCAATCTAGACTGGTTGCTTTCTATGCCTAATGGAAAGCCTTCATCTTGGGACCTTCTTTCATATTGAATTTGGGGATTACCTTTATCTATCTCTAACTGATTCCCTCATTTTTAGTATTCTAAATCTTCTTTTCTTGTTTTACATCCCCACTTGGTGATGCAAAACCTCCAACAGCTTCCTAAGAAAATGTTTCGGAAGTAATTTTTTGAGACTTGGCATAACTGAAAATATCTATACCCTCAAACTTTTTTTTTTTTGGCCAGGACTCTGAAATTTTAGAACTCTACCTTGTCATGAACTATTTACATCCACTGCAATAGGTGTTTGGTGGGCCCTTTCAATCTGGAAATTCATCCTTCAGTTCTTGCAAATTTTCTTGGAATCTTTTTTGGGTAATGGCCTTTTGTAGCCCTTTCTGGAACTCCTATCTGGTGTTGAATCTTCTGAACGTTAGGTACCCTAATTCTCCCTACTTTTCCTTCCCTTGTAAAATGAACTTCCCTCCTTACTTCATAGTGAGAAGGAAAAGAAACTTTTTATATGAGAAATGCAAGCTCCTTTTAATTACCAGACCCAAAGAGGCACCGAAATGTGACAGCATGTGACAGCAGTTACGTCTCACTCTCCCCCATGAGCTAAATAATTACCTCTTAAAGCCAACTGCTATGTAGGCTCTAGACCTCACCAAGTAGCCATAAAATGCCATAGGCGGATACCATAACTCACATCCTATAGTTCAACAATGTATAACCAATCACTAATTAATGTTATTTTTGTAAACCAATGAGAATTCCTACCAAACAACTGTGTATCAGTTCACTCCTTGTCTTCTTTTGCCTTTAAAAATCTGCTTATAACAAAGGCTGAACATAGCATTCCCCAAAGCAACTTGGAAGTGTGTCCTGGGTGGCTGTCCTCAACCTTGGCCCAAGTAGATGCTCTGTTAGTTTATTTGAAGAGAATCACGGGCTTAAAGGTAGGATTTCTACTATCTCTATTCTGGATGATTTGTAATTCTTTAAGGGCTACTTTTTTATAGAGGGTAGAAACAAGTGTGGGTGATTTGGGAGGTGGGAAAGGCCCCTCTACTGGGTTTCCCCCACTTCTGAGCCTGTTCTGCTTCTGGGTAAATGTTCTGTCAGGGTTCACACACTTGTGCTGAGAGGCCAATTCAAATCGAATGCAGTTTCAGGATGGGGAAAGGAAATCACCTTGAGTAACTGCTACCCCTTCCACTTTGCCCTAGAAAACAAAGAACCAGTCTTTCCCAATCCCTTGGGCTATGCATGATAATAGTTCACATTAAGTTTCACGTAAAATTGCCACTTCAACAGACCAAGAGGTGAGTAAGTGGATGAGAGGCAAATCTGTCTTTTCCATAATATATCTTAGCTACAAGATTGCCTTCTTAGCCACAAAAATTATCAGGAGCAAAAAGAAAAAAAAAACCAGTCAATAACATAGCTTATACACATAAATAAGACATTTCTGTCTTGGATAGCTAAGGAAACCTTTAAAGACACTCAAAAATATAAGTGTTTTCCTTACTTGAAGAAAGGAAATGGAGGCCATGCATGGGGTTCACGCTTATAATTCTAGCACTTTGGAAGGCCAAGGCAGGAAGACTGCTTGAGCCCAGAAGTTCAAGACAAGCCTGAGCCAGCTACTCAGAAGGCTGAGGCAAAAGGTTTGCCTGAGCCCAGGAGGTCGAGGCTGCAGAGATTGTGCCACTGCACTCCAGCCAGGGTGACAGAGTGATACTCTGACTCAAAAAAAAAAAAAAAAAAAAAAAGGAAATGGAAGAGAACTGTCACTCCTAACATTCACTTATGATCATTTTCCACTTTTAAGAGACTTATATAACAAGCAGACAATGCCCCAAATGACAGCTTGTATTTCTATCCTCAATTGTAAACTTTGGTTATGTGTATACCCACAGCACATTGTACTACACGGTTCCTGTGTTTCACTCAGACAACTGATGAAATAAGAAATTAAATATCATATATCCAGCAGTGTTAGAATTTGGATTTTGTATTTTTCCTGTAAGTTGGATGCCCAAATGAAATCAGGATAAACAATACAATCCCACTGATCAAACCCAAAGCTCCTCAGTTCATGTTCTCCATTTTGCTTACTGTTAGAACTTGGTGAAACTTTCTATGCTATCTTCCAAGAGCGAAAATATGTCACCGTTAAAGATGATACCCATGAGTCTTTAGCTCTGCCCACTTCCTTTTTTTCTCCAGCGGTAATTTTTTCCCTCAGACTGTTTATCAAATGCTGTGGGTTCAAGTACACAATTAAACAGTACAACATCAAAAGGCAAACTGGGCATGTGATGCAAACTGGGTCCGCTGAGGTAAACATAAACACAGCACTGCTCAGTAGCTGTGCAAAGTCATGTGAGTGATCTTTACAAGGTGTGTCTTCTGAGTAGGAGCCATCTTAGACTCTTAAAATAAGTGATACAATTTTAAAACAGCTACTATTAAAAATCTGTTCATAAATCATATAAAACAGCGTTTTACAGAATATTCACAAATGAGGAAACTAGAAGAGAAAGTTTGCAGTCAGTGTGGGAGGTGTAGAGGAGAAATAGGACTGTGTGGGAAGGAGAACATATTACAATCTCCTAGGATTTGTGAGATATTAATATTTATCAGAAAGGACATATGATTTCAAAAGGTTGAGAGACATCAATATCAAGGGAAAGACATTTCTAATTTTGGGATTCCAAATATATGAGGTCATGAAATTACATTATACTAAATGCCACATAATAAATAGTTATGAATAGTAAAACTATTTAAATATCCCACGACAACAGTTGATTTGCTGACAGGTTCCAAAAATTATTCTTCAAGCAATTTAAAATAATATAACCTTCATCTTGAAGGGACCTAAGTCCTTGATTTCTGTTTTTATAGCAAGTCACTCCCTATGACAAAATTACCTGATTGTTTCTTCTTCCTTTTAACAGAACAATTCTTCTTATTTCATTCTATCCAAGGATCTCAAGGACTCTTAAAACTTCAACTGGCCAAGTAACCATCAAAATGGATATCATTTCACTCAATTTCCAGTATTTCCTTACTGCAATGACTTTAAAGACAGACTTTGTTCTCACTGTTAAGATGTTTTCAAAGGACCCTTCTTTTTTGCAAAGCAGCAAGCATAGGAGACAGCAGGTGAGAAATGGCACCCATGGTATAAATTCTACCGAAATAGAAACTAAAAGTAGGCTTTACATAACTGAATACAAAAGAGTTGAAATGAAACAGTAATATTTATACTAATAACGTGTTAGCAAACAAAAAGGATAAATAGTAGTAACAGCCAATCAGCATCAGAATGGTGAAGTTTTAGGTCAACAGGCTCTCTATTTTTATTTACCATTTACTTTTGGGTAATGGCTATGGTTTAAAAAAAAAATGCAGCTTTCTTCATCATAGCGCAAGCCCCCAATAGTGTCAATAATTATTTTTGCTATAATAAACCCACAAATGAAAATACCCAAACAAATATCCAAGCATTCACAGAATGCCAGCGTCCTACTGTAAATAACAGTTATGAGTGTCTTTAGGTATCCTCCACAATTCACAGATGAACACAACTAAATTACCTGCCTAAAGTTATATTTTTGAAAATGATCAAGAAGTATTTGAAATAATCACTTATAAAAGTTAACAATTGTAGTAAAGATTAGTAAACACTATTATCTATATATTAACAGTGAAGTATCATCAATTAAAAAAGTGGGCTTTTGTTAGATGGTTGGCTGGTATTCCTTAGATCAGCTGTGCTTCATGTGCATTTATATACCACACACATAACTGAACTGTGCTAATGATTTTCACTTCATATTAAATAAATATAAGCATGTCAAGCTTGTGTATTTTCTTACCTACTCATTTTGAAACCCTCCATGGGATATGGCTACAGTAAAATGTCAGCTTAATTATTACCTTTTTTTTTTTTTTTTTTTGAGTTGGAGTCTCACTCGGTCGCCCAGACTGGAGTGCAGTGGCCGCTCCCAGCCACCGCAGCATCGCCTGCTGGGCTCCAGCGATCCTTCCGCCTCAGCCTTCCAAATAGCCAGAACTACAGGCATGTGCTACCACGCCTGGCTGATTTTTTTATTTATTGTAGAGATGAGGTCTCGCTGCTCAGGCGGGTCTCGAATCTGTGGGCTCAGGCAATCCACTCACCTCAGCCTCCCAAAGGCGTGGGATTACAGGTTGAGTCACCGAGCCCAGCAATTATTACCTTTAAAGTAAGAAATTATCCAGCAAGATTGGGAAACTAGTGACCACAAAGTGAAACTGATATTTTCCCAGTTGAGTTTCGCTCTTGGTTTCTTTCAGAGCATAGACAGACTTGACCATGTAGAAGCAACACCTTTTCATTTTTAACTGAAGAAGAGGAAAGAAAGAATATCAACATTTTTCTTATCAGCCTCAGTTTGGGGGCATGGGGGAATGACAAGGATCAGTACAACAGTTCTTAGTGCTCAAAATTACTGATGTCCCAGACTCTTTCTGTTCATTATATTTACTCGGAGTTTTTGTATGCTCTAGGCCATTTTGCTAAATATTGTTGCTGTCTTAAGAACAATACTCTTGGCTGTGGTGCAGTGGTGCAAGCCTGTAATTCCAGCACTTTGGGAGCCCACAGGTTCGAGAACAGCCTGGCAACCTGGCGAGACCTCATCTCTACAATAAATAAAAAAATTAGCCAGCGTGGTAGCACATGCCTGTAGGTCCGATTACTTTGAAGGCAGAGAAGGAAGGATTGCCGGAGCCCAGCAGGTCGATGCTGGGATGGCTGTGAGCATGCCACTGCACTCCAGCCTGTTGGACAGAGTAAGACCCCAACTCAAAAGAAAAAAAGAAAAATACTCTCAGACCCAGATGGTTTCATGAGTGAATTCTTTCAGCTTTCAGATTTTCAAAGAACAGAGTACTTATGCTATTTAAATTATTTCAGAGCAGAGGAAGAAGAGACTCTTCTTTCTAGTTCTTTTAAAAAAAAACAGTAAAGCCTTGATATCAAAACTTAGCAACGAGAACAGAAAAAAGATGAACCTCAATTATTGACTTTAAATAAAAATGTTATGCTTCAATATGACCAAGTGTAAGATTGGCTCACAAACTGAAAATATACTAAAATAATTAACTGTTCTAATAGGTTAAAGAAGAAAAGCACCTATGATACACTATGATCGATGTCAAAAAGCCATTTGAAAAAATTCAACTTCCAATTCCTGATAAAAATGTTCAGTCAAAAAATAATGAAAAGATATTGTCTTAACACAAGAAATATACAGGGTGTCAAAAAATGTATACACATTTTAAGAAAGGAAAAAATTGTATTAAAATTGTAAGACTTAATAAGATAAATACAAGTCACGTTTGACTTCTGCAATTACAAGAGGTGCTCAAAGTGGTCACCATCAGCACCCAGACACTTCTGATTATGGCGAACATCTCTTAAAATGTGTATACATTTTTTTTGGCACTCCTGGTAATACTAAATGAACACCTAACATCTATTATTTAAAATTGTTCCCAAAGTGCCAGCCAACACAAACAGACATTTGCCCTCCTCAGTTGCAAAAATGACAAATGACAGGGTACAACCCAAACATTAGTTCACTGTAAAAACCCTAATAAGCTAGAAATATTACAGGAAACTGTCTTTATAAATAGAATTTATTAGAAATGAACAATAAACTTCATATTTAGTGGCAACATAATAAAAACATCCTCAAATTAAGAAACTACGGATGGCCAGAATCATTGTTATTTATCACAACATTCTGGAGAAGCTAGCAATTCATTAAAGCAAAGAATGTAAGTATAAAGAAAGAAATAAGATGATTATATTTAGATGTTTTCCTAATAAATTCCAGAGAATCAATTTATTAAAACTAATACATTTAGAAAGGTGGCCAGCTATATAAATACTCGTCTACATACCAGTTACAATATATTATAAAATGGTTAAAATTCTAAAAGGATCATTTTAATGTAACATGCAGAATTCTAAATTTCATCTGAAAGATAATGCAATAATATTCAAGAAAATTTTGAAAAGAAAAAATTAAGAGGGACTTGCTTTGTGAATTACCAAAATATATCATAATCAATGCAGATTTGTATTTATAAGGAAGAGACAAATAGATCAAAGCAACAGATGAGTCTAAAAAAAGACACATGTACACATGGGAATTTACTATATGAAAAAGGTATTTCCAATCGGTTGGAAAGAACTGATTTCAACAAATGATTTAGGAAGAAATGGCTACCCATTCAAAGAAAAACCCTATCTTATACACTGCACAGAAATAATTTTCAGATATTTTAATGAATACATAACAAAAAGAATTAACAGACAATATGGGAAAAGACTTAATAATTGTTTAGTGTGTACTGCCTTCTAACACAAGATAAAGGTCAGACATTTTGAACCACAGCACTGATAGTTCTCAAAAAATATCTGACATATATTTCACAAAGGATTAACATTATCTGTATTCCAATGAGAATCAGATACTTTTGAATAACAGGCAATATATATGGTCAAGGCATATTAAATGATAGTTAATTAAGTTATGGTACACCTACCAAAAGGAATACTGCGCTGGCATTACAATAAAACAGAACTACATATGGCAAGACTTTCACCATATATTTTATCTGAAACAGCTGATCATAAAACAGTAAGCGCAGCTAATCTTATTTTCTCAAGAAAGCGAAATAACATATCATGCACAGATAGATGTGGAAGGCCTTGGATGACATACCCTTAAGAAGAGGACTGAAAAGGGTTTCACTTTCTCCTTTACACATGGTTGTATCATTTGAGGGTTCTCCC
>NW_007083418.1:0-385 GCF_000164805.1 Carlito syrichta
CGCAAACTACTCACCTCAGCCTCCCAAAGCGCGGGATTACAGATTGAGCCACCGAGCTCAGCCACACACGCTTCTTAAAGAAAAATTATTTTTTGGCTGGGCTCGGTGGCTTAACCTGTAATCACAGCACTTTGGGAGGCCGAGGCAAGTGGATTACCTGAGCTTGCGGGTTTGAGACCAGACAGGCAACTTGGCGAGACCTCGTCTCTACAATACATCAAAAATTAGCCAGGCGTGGTACTGCATTCCTGTAGTTCCTGCTACTTGGAAGGTTGAGGTGGAAGGATCACCGGAGCCCAGCAGGTCAACGCTGGGGTGGCTGTGAGTGTGCCACACTCTAGCCTGGGCAACAGAGAGAGCAACCAACTCAAAAAAAAAAAAAAAA
>NW_007083419.1:0-439 GCF_000164805.1 Carlito syrichta
CTATAGGCCAATATCTTTGATGAACATAGATGCTAAAATTCTCAAAAAGATCCTAGCAAACCGGATTCAGGAATACATCTCAAAAATCATCCACCATGACCAAGTAGGCTTCAATCCTGGCATGCTAGGCTGGTTCAACATTTGTAAAACCATAAATGTAATTAAATACATCAACAGATGTCAAAACAAAAACCACATGATCATATCATTAGATGCAGAAAACTTTTGATAAAATCCAGCACCCCTTCTTGATAAAAACCCTCGAACATCTAGGCATACGGGGAACATACCTCAAAATAGTAAAAGCCATTTACGAGAAACCCACAGCCAGCATACTCCTAAATGGACAAAAACTGAAACCAATTCCCCTGAAAACTGGAACTAGACAAGGATGCCCACTCTCTCCCCTTCTGTTCAACATAGTATTGGAAGTCCTGGC
>NW_007083420.1:0-732 GCF_000164805.1 Carlito syrichta
GAAGGGGAGGGATTGCAGGGTTCACCTAAGACAGAGTGCATCCAAATATGGCAAGAAGATTCTTTTTGTTCTGGAATCTGGCTTTAGTTGTTCTGGGAAGCTAACGGACTTGGAGTGCCCAATACCATTTACAACTTTTAAGAGGATCAGAACGTTGCTGGAGTCCTGAAATGACCGATTCATAACATCCGAAAGCTAAATTGCTCTGAAACATTAGGAGAACTCGAAGATCTTTTTCTTGTTTGTTCCCTAGCAGATAACCTGGAAATTTCTTGGATTGAGGACGCGTACAACAATGATTCTTTATTCATACTTAGTTGGAGGAAATGTAGTCTCCTGTATGTGAGGACTCTCTTTCCCTTGATTCCTGTTGCGAAACCCTGATTCTTGTTTAGCCCTTAGTAAGAAGTCATGTAGATTTTTTGATAGGGGAACCGTGGAAAACAGATTTCTTCTCTTTTAATAGCAAGAGACCATATAGTTTCCTGTATATGAGGATTGGTATTACCCATATTCATGCCTCTAATCCCTGATTCTTCTATAGCCGTCAGCAAGATGCGCTGTAGATTTTCAGGCCTGAGGACTCGTATAATCCAGATTCCTTATTTTTAGCAACAGTCGTGCAGTTGCCTGTATATGAGTACTCCTGTTCACAGATACATGCGTTGAAAGCTTGATTCTTGTTTAGCTCTTAGGAAGACGCGGTATACTTTTTTGGAGATTGAGAAAACA
>NW_007083421.1:0-757 GCF_000164805.1 Carlito syrichta
TTTCCCTGTTGTATAATGTAGATAAAATATCTTCTTTTTTTTTGAGTTGGACTCTCACTCTGTCACCCAGAATGGAATGCAGTAGCCACTCCCAGCCACCGCAGCCTCGACCTGCTGAGTTCCGGTGATCCTTCCGCCTCAGCCTTGCAAGTAGCTGGAACTACAGGCGCGCGCTACCATGCCCGGCTAATTTTTTAATTATTGTAGAGATGAGGTCTCGCCAAGTTGCCCAGGCAGGTCTCGAACCCGCGGGCTCAGGCAACTCACTCACCTCAGCCTCCCAAAGGGCAGGATTGCAAGCTGAGCCACCACCGACTTGTATATTTTAAATAATATGTTTTAGAGTGAGTACAATATTTTAAATCTAGAAAGGTAGCTATATTGTCTCATCTTAAAATCTTCAAAGAGCCAAGTTTCCTTTTGAGAAAAAAATATAACCCATTACATTCTATATTGCTTACTATACACCAGGCACTGGTCAAAATGTGTTACATATGTTAACTTATTTAGCAGAATGAGGAAAATAATCTGCTTCAACAACAGAATGAAGAAAGTAATCTGTGTAAATAATTTTAAAAACCAAGTATCTGGCAGGACTTGGTGGCTCAGCCTGTCAACCCAGCACTTTGGGAGGCCGAAGCGAGTGAATCGCCTGAGTCCGTAGGTTCGAGACCAGCTTGGGCAACTTGGCAAAAAAATGACTCTGCAATAAATAAAAAATTAGCCCCGTGTGGTGACTCACGCCTGGAGTTCTGGC
>NW_007083422.1:0-754 GCF_000164805.1 Carlito syrichta
GCCTTTGTCCTGGAGTTCACTTGGATTCTATGCTCACTTTAATGTTCCCCTTGCCCTACTCCACAGAAGAGTGGACTCTGCTGCATCTCTCATCCCCCCCTCCCAATGAAAAAGCATTATCAGCTGAGCTTGGTGGCTCAACCTGTAATCCCATGCCTTGGGAGGCTGAGGTGAGTGGATTGCCTGAGCCCACGGGTTCGAGACCTGCCTGGGCAACTTGGCGAGACCTCATCTCTACAATAAATAAAAAAATCAGCCAGGCTTGGTAGCGCGTGCCTGTAATTCTGGCTACTTGGAAGGCTGAGGTGGAAGGATCACTGCAGCCCAGTGGGTCGAGGCTGCAGTGGCCGGAAGCAGCCACTGCACTCCAGTCTGGGTGACATAGTGAGACTCTAACTCAAAAAGAAAAAGCATTGTCTATTTGTTTGGCACAATTTCTATTGACAACCATCTTGTAACAAGGTGAGGGTCAATTTGAAACCAAGAAGGGAAGGGCCCAGGAGAAGAGGCCTAGGTCCTGATTGTCCTATGCCTAGAGCCCATCCTACCCAAGGAGTTCCAGAAGTGTGAGGTGAAAAGTATTGTTCAAGCCCATTTGAATCACACTTCTCTCCCTTGTAAGCAATGACATCCTAACAAATGCACTAATTTTTGTGTGCAACTAAGTCCCAGCAGTCTTCTCTCCTTTGACAGTCATGAAGATGATACATTTACCATTTTGTGAGTTTATTTTTTTAGTCTGATGTCTTATAAT
>NW_007083423.1:0-532 GCF_000164805.1 Carlito syrichta
TCACTCTGTCACCCAGACTGGAGTGCAATGGCCGCTCCCGGCCACCGCAGCCTCGACCCGGCAATCCTTCCACCTCAGCCTTCCAAGTAGCTGGAACTACAGGCACGTGCTACCGCGCCCGGCTAATTTTTTTATTTATTGTGGAGATGAGGTCTCGCCAAGTTGCCCAGGCGGGTCTCGAACCCACGGGCTCACGCAGTCCACTCACCTCAGCCTCCCAAAGGCGCGGGATTACAGGCCACGGAGCCCTGCTTCATATGACTTTTTAAAAGGGGTCAGGCACAATGGCTCACGCCTGTGTTCTCAGCACTTTGGGAGGCCAGGCAGGAAGATTGCTTGAGTCCAGGAGTTTGAGACCAGCCTGGAAAACATAGCAAGACCCCATCTCTACAAAAAAATCAAAAAATTAGCCGGGCATGGTGGCACGTGCCTATAGTCCCAGTTACTCAGGAGGCTGAAGGAGGAGGATTGTCTGAGCCCAGGAGGTCGAGGCTGCGGTGAGCTGTGATCATGCCACTGCACTCCAGCCTGG
>NW_007083424.1:0-794 GCF_000164805.1 Carlito syrichta
TACTACGTACACTTGTATGGAAACAAACTTGAAAACCTTAAGGAAATGGAGGACTTTCTGTCATCACACAAACTGCTTAGGTTGAAACAAGAAGAAATCAAGACCCTAAATAGACCAATAACAATCAAGGAAATTGACTACATAATAAGAAAACTACCTACAAAAAAAAGGTCCTGGACCAGATGGCTTTCCAGCAGAATTCTATAAGACATTTAAGGAGGAGCTGATTCCAATCCTACTGAAAGTATTCCAGGCAATTGAGAAAGATGGAACTCTCCCCAAATCATTTTACGAAGCTAACATCACATTGATACCCAAGCCAGGTAAAGACCCAACAAAGAAAGAGAACCACAGGCCAATATCTTTGATGAACATAGATGCTAAAATTCTCAACAAGATCCTAGCAAACCGGATTCAACATACATCTCAAAAATCATCCATCATGACCAAGTAGGCGTCATCGCCGGGATGCAAGCCTGGTTCAACATTTGTAAAACCATAAATGTAATTAAATACATCAACAGATGCCAAAAAAAACCCCCACATGATTATATCATTAGATGCAGAAAAAGCTTTTGATAAAATCCAGCACACTTTCTTGATCAAAACCCTCGAACATCTAGGCATATGGGGAACATACCTCAAAATAGTAAAAGCCATCTACAAGAAACCCACAGCCAGCATACTCCTAAATGGACAAAAATTGGAACCATTTCCCCTGAAAACTGGAGCAGACAAGGATGCCCACTCTCATCCCTCCTGTTCACATAGTATTGGAAGTCCTGGCTAGAGCA
>NW_007083424.1:2254-2503 GCF_000164805.1 Carlito syrichta
CTCTATAAAAAAGATACCTGCACATGCATGTTTATCGCAGCGTTGTTCACAATAGCAAGAACCTGGAAACAACCATGCTGCCCGTCGAAAGAGGACTGGATTTAAAAAAATGTGGTTCATATACACGATGGAATACTATGCAGCCATAAAAAAGAGCAAACTCATGAATTTCACAGCAACCTGGATGGAACTAAAGTCTATAATACTGAGTGACCTCTCACAGAAACAAAGATCTGAGTATCACATGTT
>NW_007083424.1:2523-11638 GCF_000164805.1 Carlito syrichta
AAGCATATTTGTATACCTAACCCTTAACTGTACCCCACAATATCATAATAAAAAATACTGTTTATAAAAAAAATTAAAAACAGTGTGGGGTGCAGTGGCTCATACCTGTAATCCCAGCACTTTGATAGGCCAAAGTGGGATGATTGCTTGAGTCCAGTAGTTCAAGACCAGCCTGTCTCTACAAAAATTTAAAAATTAGCTTGGTGGCGTGCGCCTGTAGTTCCAGCTATTTGGGAGGCTGAGATGGAGGATTGCCTGAGTCCAGGAGGTCGAGGCTGCAGTGAGGTGTGATTGTGTCATTGCACTCCAGCCTGGGTGACAGAGTGAGACCTTGACTAAAAAAAATAAATAAATAAAAACATCTCCCAGTGTCCCTTGCAGCACTTATCATCAGGGAAATGCAAATTAAAATCACTATTTCATGTCTCCTCACACTATTCTCAAAAGTTTCATTCTCAAGAAATGTCTACTATCAAAAAGACAAGTGACAACAAATGTTGGGCAAGGGTGTAGAGAAAAGAGAACTCTAGTGCATTGCTGGTGAGAATGTAGACTGGCACAGCCATTTTGGAAAATAGTGTGGAAGTTCTTAAAGAAATAAAAAATTAAACTGCCATATGACCTAGCAATCCCTCTTCTGAGTATTTACCCAAAGGAGATAAAATCAGCAACTCCTAAAGATAACTGCATGTTCATGGTCATTGCAGCATTTTCACAATAGCCAAGATATGGAAGCAAGCTAAATATCCAACGATGGATGAATAGATAAAGAAATTGGAATAGGCCCGCTCTGTGGCTCAGTCTGTAATCCCAGAGCTTTGGGAGGCCGAGGCAAGTGGATTGCCTGAGCCCGCGGGTTCGAGACTAGCCCAGGCAGCTTGGCGACATCTCATCTCTACAATATATCAAAAATTAGCCGGGTGTGGTAGTGCGCGCCTGATGTTCCAGTTACTTGGAAGGCTAAGGCAAAAGGATTGCTGGAGCGTAGCAGGTTGACGCTGGGGTGACTGTGAATGCACCATTGCTCTCCAGCCTGGGCAATGGAGTGAGACTCCAACTCAAAAAAGAAAAGAAAAGAAATTGGGATATAGCTATATATAATACTACAACATGGGCAGACCTGGAGGGCATTATGCTAAGTGAAATAAGCCAGCAGCCATAAAGAAGGACACAATTATGGACTGCAGCAAACTGAATGGATTTAGAGTTCATCATACTTAGTGATCTATCATAGAAACAAAGAACTGAATACTACATATTTTCACTCATAAGTGAATCCTGAACATTTATCACAATGCTACAAATAAGGGGTGGGGGGAGGGAGGAGGAAGGGCACGTGGTATCACAAAGGGAATCTGATCATATACCAGGGGAAGTGAGGACCAGTTGGAGGCTCAAACTTCACCTGCACGCAGACTACTCATGTACCTAATCCTGACTTGTATCCTACATCTCAATAATAAAATAAAGAGAAAAAATGAAAAAAAGAAATAAGCCAGACAGAAAGAAAAACACTGCATGATCTTATATGTAGAACCTAAAAAAAGAAATGGTCAAATATACAGAGACAGAATAAAACAGTGGTTACCAGAGGCAGGTAGGTGGAAACGGAGGAAATAGGGAGATGCAAGTCAAAGGATATAAAGTAGCAGTTATGTAGGATGAACGAATCTGGAGCGCCAATGCACAATATGAGGACTAGAGTTAATGAAATTGTATATATTAGGGATTTTTGTTAAATAAGTAGATTTTAGCTGCTCTTGTCACAAAAGGTAACTGTGTAAAGTGATAATGTTAATTTGCTTCACTATAATAATCATATTACTTTCTACATGTATCCCATAACATCATGTTGTAAACATCAAACACAGACAATAAAATATATTTTAAAATATTCTATCTGAAGAAGGTAGAATTCACAGTAGTGGTGAGTCAGTATATTTCACTGATTCTAAAACACACAATTTTTTTTACACACTTTTATGTCTCTGAAATCAGGATGCTTCTGACAGTCAGTGGTGGCAGTTATTCATTTAGTAGCTTTGTAATATGGTTGTCATTGCCTTGCATGAAATCTTATAAGATCAATATAGCATCTAGTTGGGCACAGTGGCTCATGCCTGTAATCCCAGCACTTTGGGAGGTAGAGGTGAGAAAATTGTCTGAGTCCAGGGGTTTGAGACCAGCTTGGAAAACTTGGCAAGATCTCGTCTCTACAATGAATAAAAAAAATTAGCCAGGTGTGGTGGTGTGTGCCTGTGGTTCCAGCTTCTTGGAAGGCTGAGGTGGAAGGATCACCCGTGCTCAGTAGGTTGAGGTTGCAGTGGCTGTGAGTGTGTCACTGCATTCCAGCCTGCGTGGGTGACAGAGTGAGAATCCTATAACTAAAAAAAAATTAATATAGCATCTCCATTGAAAGGGTGCTGATGGGGTCTCCGCAGCTTGGAAGATGATCCTGGAGTCAACAGTGGGACAGTCTGTGGATAAACGCTATGCTATCAAAGGAGAGCAGAGGGTGCAAATCCAGCAACACAGCAACTCTGAGTTCAAAAGGGATTTGGAAGAGTCCTACACTAAATATAAAGAACTTCTAGAAATAAGTTAACTGACTTATTTTGCTATGTTTTCCTTTTTTCATGTATGCACAAGAGAGAGCTACACCTAAATCAATATAAATGAGATCTTTCAATGAAAACAAAATAAAAATCTAAATTATAAGAAAAAGAAACCTAACTATTGACCCAGTTACGCTACTACAAGGAATTTAGCCCAAGATAATTATTTAGAAGAAAAAGTCTTTCTTTGTACAAAGACATTTGATCACAGCAATATAATTTATAAGAGCAAAAGCCTGGTAACAACCTAAATGTTCAACAATGATGACAAGAGCTGCTAATACCTGTTGAAACTTCATATGTGCCAGATCCTCTACATACATGATCTCATGTGATTCTTATAACAGTCACATGAGGTAGATCAACTGTATCTCCATTTTATATACAAGGCACAAATCTTTGATAACCTGCTCAAGGTCATGCAGGTAGTAGGTGGTAGAATTGGGACTTAAACTCTGGATATGGGTTTATACAGATCCAAACTTGCGCTATGCAACTATTACAAAACACAGTATATTGCCATAATAAATCAGTCACCCAATTCTGAGCAGAAAAAAAGGAAAACAGGTTTGTATACACTGTAATCATAACAATGTAACATATGTATATGAAAATCTATGAAATATCTAGAGACATATTGCAGTAAAACATGAATGTCCAAGCTCAATTTCTGAGGGCTCTGAATCTTTTTGGGTTATGGAACTTGCATTAGTCAGCTCAGGCTGCCATAATACAATACCACAGGCTAGGTAAACAACAGGAGTTATTATCTCACAGTTCTGGAGTCTAGCAGTCCAAGATTAAGGTGCCAGAAAATTTCGTTCCTGGTGAGGGTCCCCTTCTTGGCTTGCAGACGGTTGCCTCCTCATTGTGTCCTCACATGGTGGAGAGGGGGAAAGGGAGAGAGAGAGACAGAGGGAGAGAGAGGGAGAGAGAGAGGGAGAAAGAGAGGAAGAAAAAGAGAGAAGAGAGAGGAGAGGGGGAGAGGAGAGAGGGGAGAGGGGAGACAGGGGAGAGAGCGCTCTGGTGTCTCTACTTATAAGGGGACCAGTTCTACAAGATTAGGGTCTCACCCCCATTTAACCTTAGTTACTTTCCTAAAGGCTCTGATTAAGGTTAAAACACATGAATTTTTATAACTCAGTCCATAACAGCCCTTTGAGAATTTGAAAGCTCTGTACACTCTTCCCAAGAGACTGCATATGCCACTTACCATGACTATGCACACAGTTTCAGGAAGTTCATGGACCCCAGGTTGAGATCCACTGCTTCAGAACACCTACCCCTTTTCACAGATGGAGAAACAGAGGTTTTGAGAGGGGAACTGTTTTTCAGCAGGTTAGGAGAGAGCCAAGTCTTCTTATTCCTCATCTAGATCTTGCCCTACCTTCCTTTGCCATCTGTTGGGCCTATAAAGAACTGTACAAGCTGGGTGCGATGGCTCATGCCTGCAATTCTAGCACTTTGGGAAACTGAGGCAGGAGGATCACTTGAGCCCAGGAGTTCAAGACCAGCCTGGGCAACATAGCGTGAACTCATTTCTTAAAAAAAAAAAAATGACCTGTACCATAACAACAGACAACCATCCTGGGCATCCCCATTACACCACAGGTCCTGTGAATGGGGTAAAGGGGACAGATGTTTCTTCACCTGAGATGCTTTCCTGGACTAACCTGGTTCTAGCTATAATTGACAGCAAATGGGAGCACTGACGGCAGTGTGAAAACTAGTCAAGAGATGGGGAAGAAGCTGCACTAACTTCACTATGAATCTACAGGCCTGACTGAGTATGAAGAGATGGAGTGGATTCTGCTCTGCCAAAAACCAAAATGGAGACTGAAGAAACACAGCCTTAAACTATCTGGTGGCCTTGACATGGCACTGCCCCTCCAGCTCTCATATTGCTCACTTGCACACTGTCAACGAGTTGGCCTATTAGATTTCGCCAAGAGTTCTTCTAGCTCAAATATTAATACTTCTATGATTTTAGGGCAGGAATCATGGAGAAAAAAAATCAGTTGAGGCAAAATCATTTTTTCCCAAAATGTCTTCTAATGGTGATAGAAGTAGCAACACAGAAAATGTAACTTAAAGAGGTGAAAAATCCCTAACAAGAATCTGAGAAGACCCTTTACTTAAGTAGTTGTTCAAAGTAAAGTTTCAACATAAATGATTTCTTGATTTCTGCTTCACATTCACCCTTAAGTAAGGGAGGTAACACAGCAGCTGGACTTCAAAATTACAGGGTCAGAGAATGGAGCGCTGGTTATAACATGAAATGCTATTTATTGTTAGGCAGAGGGGTGGCCCCAGATAATTTTTATTTCATCTCATCTATCAATTAATTAAATAATCACGACATTCTTCCTACTTGACCCTAGTAATGCCACAAAACAGTGTGGAGTCTTCACTTGAGCCACCTTTGGGGAGCACAAGATCAGAAGCAAAAGCAGGGGAAACTCACTGTGGGCTGGAAGATGACTTTTCAGGAAAATGTTTCTTTGTTCCTCACAAGCGATAAGGCCTTGAAGGGCTGTGCACAGTGAATACTCTCCTTGTCAGTGAGGGCCCCATGCCCAATCTAGCACATTAGTGCTCTCAGTTCTGCCTGGGGGAGAGTAGAGAGGAGGAAACCAGTTGCAGGGGGAAGCAGTGGGCAAGGTCGGCGTTAACATGAAAGTGCCAAACAGGCAAGAGAGCTGCAGTCCATCGCAACAACAATCACCACCACTGTCTCTGCCTTCACTGGCACAAATGACCCTTCAGCCCAGCAGCTAATAGAGGACAGATTCAAAAGGCATGAAATCACAGGCAGCCGCCACTTACTTCCCAACAGCTTTAGACGGAACAGCCCTCAACAGGTCAACTCCGTGTATTACAGTGTGGGCACATCTGTTTGGATATTATGCCTTCATTTTCTTTTTCCAGGTTCCTGGTCCTCCACCTCTGAGAGCAAGTGGATGAGGAGGTGAAAACTCTGTTCTGAGAAATTGTACCACGTGCAATCTTTCTGTGAGGTTTCAGCACCAAATCACAATTTCATTTTGAATGAAGCCGGACACAGTGGCTCATGCCTGTAATCCTATCACTTTGGGAGGCAGAGGCGAGAGGATTGCCCAAGCCCAGGGGTTCGAGACCAGCCTGGGCAACTTGGCAAAAGCTCATCTCTACAATAAATAAATAAAAAAATTAGCTGGGCTTGGTAGTGTGCACCTGTAGTTCCAGCTACTTGGAAGGTTGAAGAAGGATCATGTGAGCCCAACAGGTTGAGGCAGTGGTAGCCATGAGTGTGCCACTGCACTCCAGCCTGGGCAACAGAGTGAGACTCCGACTCAAAACAAAAGAAAACAAATTTGAATGAAAATTTACCAACCAAATAGAAAATATTTACAAAAATCGAGATTGATATTACAATTATGTAGTTTTTATTTTTTATTACAATTCTATATTTTTAGTGAAGTCTATCAGAATTTGGAAATGGAGCTATTACTATAATGAAAATGATATTAGCAGTCTCAACAAGATCAGTTATAAATTTAAAAAATTCGGTTATCCGTCTGGTTATAAAATGCAATATGTTGCAATGCTGTTTCCCTTAGCACTAGATTTTTCTCCTTTTATGGGGATATGTAACATACATAAATAAAACATCACTATGTATACATATTTTAATAAATGATTATCAAGTGCGCCTCTCCAGAGACATGCCCTCAGGTCTCACAACACCATGAACATCCCCCAAAGTTCCTAGGGCATCCCTGCTTGACTTCAGTTCCATTCCACCTCCAGGAGGAGACCAACAGTCTTACTTTTCTGATCATCCTTTCCTCACTTTTTTCTATGGTTTTTTTAACCTAGGTATGCATTCTTAAATGAGGTAGGTTAGTGTTGCCTGTTATTTTAAGGTTATAAGAATGGAATCATGAAATATGTCTTTTTCACTCAATGCTATCTTTGTAAGATGCATGCCTATTATTCTGTGTGGGAGTACTTTGCACACTTCCACAACTGAAATAATATTCCATTATATGAATATACTACAATTTATTGACCTTGTCCTAAGAAAGTTGAAATTTGTGTTGTTTCCCATATTTGGAAATAGATGATTACAAAAACACTACTCAAAAACCATTGTCGATGCAAGTAAAAGAGAGGGGTGTGTAGGGTGTTAAATACATGTGTTTAAAAGAGGATACCTGATAATTATTGAGAAGAAGTTAGTAAAAGAACAGCAATATAAACTTATGGAAAGTAGAAGGAACTATGGAGAAAAAAATCAGATCAGTGAAAGGGGAAACAGGTATACAATAGAAAGTGTCACAAACAAGAAGTGGGTTGCTTTAAAAAATAATAAAATTGAGTATATAAGCTCCAGATCCACTCACATTGCCATGAAGTCCATAATCTTGTCCTTCTTTATGTAGGCATAATACTCCATCATGTACATGTACCACATTTTAAAAATCCAGATGTGACAGCTAGGGAAGGGACACATAACATCTCTAATGTTATGATCCTAAACGAGGGGAAGTGAGGACCAGTGGGAGGCGCAAAGTTCACTTGCATGCAGACCACTTCTGTAACTAATCCTGACTTGTACCCAACATCATTTTAAAAAAAGAATAAAATTGGTAAAACTCTTCTGAGACTGTCAAGAAAATAAGGGAGAGAAAGGAAACAATATCAGTAAAGAAAAGGTAGAGATAATCACAAATGATCAGACATCACAAAGACAATAAGGGGATATTATGGAGGATCTAGACATTCACACAGTGTCTATGCAGTCACAGTGCATACATTGCCTATTAAACTCACAGGGAAGATGGGACCTTCACAACGGAGTAATCTGGAACAGCGCCCTGACCACACGGACAGAGTTAACTTCACCAGTCATGGAACACAGGGACATGGAGAATCTCCTGATGTGCTGCACTGAGCACTCTTCCTGCCAAAAATGTTTAATGTGAATCTAGTTGAAAGTGTGGGGACAAGAATGATTTTATTTGAAATGCTAATCCACCATGTAACTTCTTACTAACCCTGAGTCGAGAAGGGCCTCCAAATGTCTGCTTCCTGAATGATTCCTCATGTAGGAACACTTGCAATTCTTCATTGTAAGTGTCTTCAAGCACTCCTGGATGCTGCTGCAGAAATCACAGGCAGCGATACCCAAAGCTACCTACATATTCCTTCCAGAGCACCTGTGCTGCTTCCCTAAGATATAGGTCCTGGGTATGGGGTTGCAGTGAGGAGATCTGCCTGTCTTGTGGCCATCAAAGTCCATGCTTCCATCTGTAAGTTCCCCTAGGAAATCACCCAAACCCCAAAGACTGGATCCCTCTGTCTCCTTCCTTGACCCTTTCATGGAACAACAAGGAAGCCATCAGACAAATCCAAGTCGAGAGACTTCCTGAAAACAACTGCACTGGATCTTCAAAACTGTCAGTGCTGTGCAAAGCAAAAAACAAAAAAACAGCGAAGTTGCTCTCATTTAAAGGACACTAAAGAGACATGACAATCAAATGCATTGTGTGCTTGTTGATTGGAAAGAGGATTTTTCAGAAAGCGGCTATGAAGGATACTATGGGATCTGTTTCAGGTGATCATACAGAAGAAAATGGTATTGTCTCAATTAAATTTTCTGAGTGTGTTAATGGCACTGAGGCTTTGTGGGAGACTATTCTTTTTGTTAAAACATACATGTGAAGTACTCAGGGATGATGTATCTTAAAGTCTTCAAGAAACTCAAATGTTTCCACAAAATGATGAAAAATACACAAAGATCAAAAAAGCAGGGAGACAGCCCACAGAATGGGAAAAAAATATTTGCCAACTGTATATCTGACAAAGGCCTAACATCTAGAATCTACAAGGAACTCAAATACACCAAAGGGAAAAAAAACAAACAGCCCCTTTAAAAAGTGGGCAAAAGACATGAATAGACACTTCTCAAAAGAAGATATACGGGCAGTCAACAGACACATGAAAAAATGATCAGCCTCATTCATCATCAGAGAAATGCAAATCAAAGCCACACTGAGATACCACCTAATCACTGTAAGAATGGCCATCATTAATAAAACAAACAACAACAGATGCTGGCGAGGATGTGGAGAAAAAGGAATGCTTTTAAACTGCTGGTGGGAATGCAAACTAGTACAGCCTTTGGAAGACAGTGTGGCAATTTCTGAAAGAACTAGAAATTGATCTTCCATATGACCCAGCAATTTCCCTATTGGAAACATACCTGGAGGAGCTCAAGTCATTCTACCAAAAATATACCTGCACACGCATGTTTGTTGCAGCTCTATTCACAATAGCAAAAACATGGAACCAACCATGTTGCCCATTGAAGCTGGACTGGATTTAAAAAATGTGGTACATATACACAATGGAATGTTATGCAGCCATAAAGAAGGACAGATACACAGACTTTGCAGCAACCTGGATGGATTTGGAGTCAATCATACTCAGTGATTTATCACAGAAACAAAGAACAG